>NW_019248970.1:0-1356 GCF_002742605.1 Olea europaea var. sylvestris | reverse complement strand
CTTCGAGACAATGCATCAGCAACTATATTTTCGTTACCTTATTTGTACTTGATGACGTAGGGAAATGTCTCGATAAACTCCACTCATGTCGCATGTCTTTTGTTCAACTTACCTTGACCTCGCAAATGCTTTAAAGATTCATGATCGGTTTGTATCATAAATTCCTTTGGCAATTAGTAGTGCTGCCAAGTCTCCAATACTCAAACAAGTGAATACAGCTCCTTGTCATATGTCAGATAATTCAATGCTGCCCCACTCAACTTTTCGTTAAAGTAAGCAATAGGTCTCCTTTCCTGCATTAACACTGCTCCTATACCTATTCCTGATGCATCACACTCAACCTCAAATATTTTATCAAAATTTGGTAATGCCAAAACAGGTGCTTTACATAGCTTATCCTTAATTGTGTTAAATGCAATTTCTTGAGATTCTCCCCAATGGAAACCTACACTCTTCTTTACTATTTCAGTCAATGGTGTGGTAATGGTGCTAAAATCTCTTACAAATCGTCTATAAAAACTAGCCAATCCATGAAAACTCGTAACTTCAGTTATAGTCTTAGGTGTTGGCCATTCCTTTATAGCTTTTATCTTTTCTTCATCGACTCCCACCCCGTTAGCACTAACCATAAATCCTAGGAAAACAACTCTATCCATACAAAATGTGCACTTTTTGAAATTAGCATATAGTTGTTCCTTTCGCAACACAACAAACACACAATTTAAATGTTCTAAATGCTCATATAGGTTTTTGCTATAGATTAAGATGTTATCAAAATAAACTACAACAAATTTCCCAATAAAAGCACGCAAAACATGGTTCATTAAACGCATAAAAGTGCTCGGTGCATTAGTGAGTCCAAATGGCATAACTAACCATTCATACAATCCATACTTAGTCTTAAACACTGTTTTCTATTCATCACCCTCCCGCATGCGAATTTGATGATACACACTCTTAAGATCAGTCTTACTAAAAATGCAAACACCATGCAACTCATCAAGCATATCATCTAGCCTAGGTATTGGGTGACGATACTTTACCGTGATATTGTTGATAGCTCGGCAATCCACGCACATTCTCCAAGTCCTGTCCTTCTTAGGCACCAGCAAAACAGGAACAGCACATGAACTCATGCTCTCCCTAACATAACCTTTGCTCATCAACTCCTCCACTTGTTTTTGAAGCTCCTTCGTCTCCTTGGGATTGCTTCGGTAAGTTGGTCGATTCGGTATGACAGCTCCGAGTACAAAGTCAATCTGGTGCTCGATCCCTCTGATTGGTGGCAATCCACTTGGCATCTCCTCAGGAAACACATCGTTGAACTCCTACAATAAAGACTTAACCAAATTAGGG
>NW_019248969.1:0-1356 GCF_002742605.1 Olea europaea var. sylvestris | reverse complement strand
TTTTCAACGGAATTATGGACGAATGATGAGGCAACAACAGGGAGTGCCAATTCGTAAGGCGCCTAAACTACTCGAGGTAGCTAATCAAAATGTTCTCGAAGACAGTGAAGAGACTGGTACAGGTGAATTGATGGAAGAATTGTCAGAGAGTTCTTCTGGGAGATCGAAGTTTGAGCGAGCCAGAAGGGATGAAGAAGATCCAGATCAGCCCCTTACTATTTAGTTCGGTACGATACCTCCTGTCATGGCTAATAACTATTTACTAGCCAATGAATTCAAAAACAAAGAGAAAGAAGAAGAAGAAAGGGAGAATAACGAAAAAGAAGCATGTGTGCTGGAATGTGAAGAAGGTCAAACTTCTAGAGGGGCCGACAATGATGAAGAGGATGATGGTATGACGGATGTTGACCCGTAAAAATGGCTCTTCCACGTGGCCAACTTGCAGCTACTCCACGTATTCCTCCCTACGAAATTAACAAACTGTCAGGCGCACACGGCCGGAACCGGCGGTGGTGACGGCCGTATACACTCCGACGGTCAAGTCAGATTCGGGTGGTCGGAACAGTGTCCAGGAACTACACAAATCAATCTATCAATAAAAGGGGGAGGAGAATATATAAACTTATTATGGAGTGCTATCTATTGAGAGTTTCATTACCTTTGGCTCTGGCCAGTCTTTGGGTATTTATAGATGGTATGAGCCGTGGGATGTGGAACACGTGTATACATCTGACGGTATGAAGTGTCTGCTCATAGACGTCAATCAGCCGCGCTTGTAGGGTGGGCGGACAGTTTGTTTCCCCCGAGTTGAATTGACATAAAGTTGATAAGTTACATCAAACAGCTTTATGGGGGACGTCACATCAATTTAAACCCTATATGCAGAGCGAATCTTAAATTGGTAGCGAATCTTCTAACGGGGGTTCGAGCCACTTGAACCCGTCCTCGAAGACGGGACGTTAGTGACAGGAATCGGTGTATCACTTCGGGGGGGAGGCTTCGGGAGTTCGGAGTGGTCTAGTCGATTTTCGCCGACGTCGGAGTGGTACTTCGGTGCGTCTGTACCGAGGCTCGCAAAACGAGGGGATGATACTTCGGTAATTCTGTACGAGGCTCTCAAAATGAGGGGATGATACTTCGGTAAGTCTGTACCGAGGCTCTCAAAACGAGGCGTACTGAGGCTCGCAAAATGAGGCGTAACAGTGGTCCCCCAAATCTGAGAATGAATATTTATATTATACGTGGATTTGTTTTCCTGATCGGGTCGCGGCATTGGGGGTAGCTGGAACTGTGTAGAACGTGGAAAGACACAGGGCCGAGGCGATGAGCCAATGATACGCTCGCGTCGGGCACGTT
>NW_019248968.1:0-1356 GCF_002742605.1 Olea europaea var. sylvestris | reverse complement strand
GGGGCAATTTCATCATTTTTATCGACTGTGTCGGAATGGGCTAAAATTTGACTAGTTGATCGGAAACAAAAACCGCGCCCGGGACGATTTCGTAATTTTTCGCGATTGTGTTGGAATGGGTAAAAAATTGACAGGTTGATCGGGAACAAAGACTGTGCCAGGGGCAATTTCGTCATTTTTTGCAATGGTTTTGGAATGGGCTAAAATTTGACTGGTTGATCGGGAACAAAAATCGCGCCGGGGGCAATTTCGTCATTTTTCGCGACTGTGTCGGAATGGGCTAAAATTGGACTGGTTGATCGGGAACAAAAATCGCGCTGGGGGCAATTTCGTCATTTTTCGCGACTGTGTCGGAATGGGCTAAAATTTGACTGGTTGATCGGGAACAAAAATCGCGCCGAGGTCAATTTCGTCAGTTTTCGCAACTATGTCGGAATGTGCTCAAATTTGACAGGTTGATCGGGAACAAAAATCGCGCCGGGGGCAATTTCGTCATTTTTCGCGCCTGTGTCGGAATTGGCTAAAATTTGACGGGTTGATCGGAAACAAAAATCGCGTTTGGGGCAATTTCGTCATTTTTCGCGACTGTGTCGGAGTGGGCTGAAATTTGACAAGTTGATCGGAAACAAATATCGCGCCGGGGTCAATTTCGTCATTTTTCGCGACTGTGTCGGAATTTGCTCAAATTTGACAGGTTGATGGTGAACAAAAACCGCGCCGGGGGCACTTACGTCATTTTTCGCGCCTGTGTCGGAATTGGCTAAAATTTGACAGTTTGATCGGAAATAAAAATCGATCCGGGGGCAATTTCGTCATTTTTTGCGACTGTGTCGGAATGGGTTGAAATTTGACAGGTTGATCGAAAACAAAAATCGAGCCGGGGTCAATTTCGTCATTTTTCGCGACTGCGTCGAAATGGGCTGAAATTTGACTGGTTGATCGGGAACAAAAATCGCGCCGGGGTCAATTTCGTCATTTTTCACGACTGTGTCGGAATGGGCTAAAATTAGACTGGTTGATGGGAAACAAAAACCGCGCCAGGGGCAATTTCGTTATTTTTCGCGACTGTGTCGGAATTGGCTAAAATTTGATTGGATGATCGGAAACAAAAACCGCGCTGGGGGTAATTTTGTCATTTTTTGCAATGGTGTCGAAATGTGCTCAAATTTAACAGGTTGATCGGGAACAAAAATCGCTTCGGGGGTAATTTCTTTATTTCTCGTGACTGTGTCGGAATTGACTAAAATTTGACAGGTTTATCGGAAACAAAAACAGCGCCGGGGGCAATTTCGTCATTTTTCGCGACGGTGTCGGAATGGGCTAAAATTTGACTGGTTGATCGGAAACAAAAATCGC
>NW_019248967.1:1835-61370 GCF_002742605.1 Olea europaea var. sylvestris | reverse complement strand
ATTTCAGCACATTCCAAACCGTCGCGAAAAATGACGAAATTGCCCCCCGCGCAATTTTTGTTTCCCCTCAACCTGTCGAATCCAAGCCCATTCCGACGCCGTCGCGAAAAATGACGAAATTACCCACGGCGCGATTTTTGTTTTCGATCAACCTGTCAAATTTGAGCCCATTCCGACACCGTCGCGAAAAATGACGGAATTGCCCCTGGCATGATTTTTGTTTCCGATCAACCTGTCAAATTTGAGCCCGTTTCGACACCGTCGCGAAAAATGACGAAATTACCCCCGTCGCGATTTTTGTTTCCGATCAACCTGTCAAATTTTAGACCAATCCGACACCGTCTTGAAAAATTACGAAATTTCCCCAGACGTGATTTTTATTTCCAATCAAACAGCCAAATTTCAGCGCATTCCGACACCGTCGCAAAAAATGACGAAATTGCCCATGGTGCGATTTTTGTTTCCAATCAACCCGTCGAATTTCAGCCCATTCCGAAACCGTCGCGAAAAAGGAGGAAATTGCCCCGGGCGCGATTTTTGTTCCCGATCAACCTGTCAAATTTGAGCCCATTCCGACCCCGTCGTGGAAAATGTCAAAATTGCCCCTGGAGCGATTTTTGGGACCGATCAACCAGTCAAGTTTTAGCCCATTCCGTCACCGTCGCGAAAATTTACGAAATTACCCCCAGCGCGATTTTTGTTTCCGATCAACCTGTCAAATTTGAGTCAATTCTGACACCGTCGCGAAAAATGAACAAATTTCCCCCGGCGCGATTTTTGCTTCATGTCAACCAGCCAAATTTCAGCCCATTCCGACACCTTCTCGAAAAATGACGAAATTACCCCTGGCTCGATTTTTGATTCAAGTCAACCTACCAAATTTCAGCCAATTTCGAACCGTCGCGAAAAATGACGAAATTGCCCCCGCCGCAATTTTTGTTTCTGATCAACCTGCCAAATTTTAGCCCATTCCGACACCGTCGCGAAAAATGACGAAATTGCCACTGGCGCAATTTTTGTTTCCAATCAACATGTCAAATCTCCCATTCCGACACCGTCGCGATAAATGACGCGGTTTTTGTTTCCGATCAACCTGTCAAATTTGAGTCAATTCTGACACCGTCGGGAAAAATGAACAAATTTCCCCCGGCGCAATTTTCGCTTCAAGTCAACCAGCCAAATTTCAGCCCATTCCGACACCTTCGCGAAAAACGACGCAATTGCCCCCGGCGCGATTTTTGATTCAAGTCAACCTGCCAAATTTCAGCCCATTCCGACACCGTCGCGAAAAATGACGAAATTGCCCCCCCGAGCAATTTTTGTTTCCCCTCAACCTGTCGAATCCTAGCCCATTCCGACGCCGTCGCGAAAAATGACGAAATTACCCACGGCGCGATTTTTGTATTCTATCAACCTGTCAAATTTGAGCCCATTCCGACACCGTCGCGAAAAATGACGAAATTGCCCCTGGCATGATTTTTGTTTCCGATCAACCTGTCAAATTTGAGCCCGTTTCGACACCGTCGCGAAAAATGACGAAATTACCCCCGTCGCGATTTTTGTTTCCGATCAACCTGTCAAATTTTAGACCATTCCGACACCGTCTTGAAAAATTATGAAATTACCCCAGACGCGATTTTTATTTCCAATCAAACAGCCAAATTTCAGCGCATTCCGACACCGTCGCGAAAAATGACGAAATTGCCCCTGCGCTATTTTTATTTCCAATCAACCTGCCAAATTTCAGCCCATTCCGACACTGTCGCGAAAAATGACGGAATTGCCCCCAGCGCGATTTTTGTTTCCGATCACGCTGTCAAATTTAAGTCAATTCTGACGCCGTCGCGAAAAATGACCAAATTTCCCCCGACGATATTTTTGCTTCAAGTCAACCAGCCAAATTTCAGGCCATTCCGACACCTTCGCGAAAAATGACGAAATGGCCCCTGGCGCGATTTTTGATTCAAGTCAACCTGCCAAATTTCAGCCCATTCCGACACCGTCGCGAAAAATGACGAAATTGCCCCCGTCGAAATTTTTGTTTCCCGTCAACCTGGCAACTTTTAGCCCAATCCGACGCCGTCGCAAAAAATGACGAAATTGCCCCTGGCGCGATTTTTGTTTCCGATCAACCTGTCAAATATTAGCCCATTCCGACACCGTCGCGAAAAATGACGAAATTGCCCCTGGCCCGATTTTTGTTTCCAATCAACCCGTCGAATTTCGGCCCATTCCGACACCGTCGTGAAAAACGACGAAATTGCCCCCTGTGCGATTTTTATTTCCAATCAACCTGTCAAATTTGAGCCCATTCTGACACCGTCGCGAAAAAGGATGAAATTGCCCCGGGAGCGATTTTTGTTCCCGATCAACCTGTCAAATTTGAGCCCATTCCGACCTCATCGTGGAAAATGTCGAAATTGCCCCTGGAGCGATTTTTGTGACCGATCAACCTGTCAAGTTTTAGCCCATTCCGTCACCGTCGCGAAAATTTATGAAATTGCCCCTAGCGCGATTTTTGTTCCGAATCAACCTGTCAAATTTGAGCCCATTCGGACACTGTAGCGAAAAATGACGAAATTGCCACCGGCATGATTTTTGCTTCCAGTCAACCAGCTAAATTTCAGTCCGTTCAGACCCCGTCGCGAAAAATGACGAAATTGCCCCCGTCGCAATTTTTGTTTCCGATCAACCTGCCAAATTTTAGCCCATTCCGGCACCGTCGCGAAAAATGACGAAATTGCCACCGGCATGATTTTTGCTTCCAGTCAACCAGCTAAATTTCAGTCCGTTCAGACCCCGTCGCGAAAAATGACGAAATTGCCCCCAGCGCGATTTTTGTTTCCGATCAACCTGTCAAATTTGAGCCCATTCGGACACTGTAGCGAAAAATGACGAAATTGCCCCCGGCATGATTTTTGCTTCCAGTCAACCAGCTAAATTTCAGTCCGTTCAGACCCCGTCGCGAAAAATGACGAAATTGCCCCCAGCGCGATTTTTGTTTCCGATCAACCTGTCAAATTTGAGTCAATTCTGACACCGTCGCGAAAAATGAACAAATTTCCCCCGGCGCGATTTTTACTTCATGTCAACCAGCCAAATTTCAGCCCATTCCGACACCTTCTCGAAAAATGACGAAATTACCCCTGGCTCGATTTTTGATTCAAGTCAACCTACCAAATTTCAGCCAATTTCGAACCGTCGCGAAAAATGACGAAATTGTCCCCCGCGCAATTTTGGTTTCCCCTCAACCTGCCAAATTTTAGCCCATTTCGACACCGTCGCGAAAAATGACGAAATTGCCCCCAGCGCGATTTTTGTTTCCGATCAACCTGTCAAATTTGAGCCAATTCTGACACCGTCGGGAAAAATGAACAAATTTCCCCCGGCGCGATTTTTACTTCATGTCAACCAGCCAAATTTCAGCCCATTCCGACACCTTCTCGAAAAATGACGAAATTACCCCTGGCTCGATTTTTGATTCAAGTCAACCTACCAAATTTCAGCCAATTTCGAACCGTCGCGAAAAATGACGAAATTGTCCCCCGCGCAATTTTGGTTTCCCCTCAACCTGCCAAATTTTAGCCCATTCCGACACCGTCGCGAAAAATGACGAAATTGCCACTGGCGCAATTTTTGTTTGCAATCAACATGTCAAATCTCCCATTCCGACACCGTCGCGATAAATGACGCGGTTTTTGTTTCCGATCAACCTGTCAAATTTGAGTCAATTCTGACACCGTCGCGAAAAATGAAGAAATTTCCCCCGGCGCGATTTTTACTTCATGTCAACCAGCCAAATTTCAGCCCATTCCGACACCTTCTCGAAAAATGACGAAATTACCCCTGGCTCGATTTTTGATTCAAGTCAACCTACCAAATTTCAGCCAATTTCGAACCGTCGCGAAAAATGACGAAATTGTCCCACGCGCAATTTTTGTTTCCCCTCAACCTGCCGAATCCTAGCCCATTCCGACGCAGTCGCGAAAAATGACGAAATTACCCACGGCGCGATTTTTATTTTCGATCAACCTGTCAAATTTGAGCCCATTCCGACACTGTCGCGAAAATTGACGAAATTGCCCCGGGCGTGATTTTTGTTTCCCATCAACCTGTCAAATTTGAGCGCATTTCGACACCATCGTGAAAAATGACGAAATTGCCCCCGACGCGATTTTTGTTTATGATCAACCTATCAAATTTTAGCTCATTCCGACACCGTTTTGAAAAATGACGAAATTACCCTCGGCGCGATTTTTATTTCCAATCAAACTGCCAAATTTTAGCCTATTCTGACACCGTCGCGAAAAATGTCGAAATTGCCCCTGGCGCGATTTTGTTTCCGAGCAACCCGTCAAATATTAGCCCAATCCGACACCGTCGCGAAAAATGACGAAATTGCACCTGGCGCGATTTTTGTTTCCAATCGGCCTACCAAATTTTCCCCCATTCCAACACCGTAGCGAAAAATGACGAAATTGCCCCCGGCGCGATTTATTTTTCCCATCAACCTGCCAAATTTCAGCCCATTCCGACACCGTCGTGAAAAATGGTAAAGTTGGCCCTAGCGCGATTTTTATTTCCAATCAACCTGCCAAATTTCAGCCCATTCCGACACCGTCGCGAAAAATGACGAAATTGCCCCCTGCGCGATTTTTATTTCCAATCAACCTGCCAAATTTCAGCCCATTCCGACACCGTCGCAAAAAATGACGAAATTGCCCCCAGCGCGGCTTTTGTTTCCGATCAACCTGTCAAATTTGAGTCCATTCTGACACCGTCGCAAAAAATGAACAAATTTCCCCTGGCGCGATTTTTGCTTCAAGTCAACCAGCCAAATTTCAGCCCATTCCGACACCATCGCGAAAAATGACGAAATTGCCCCTAGTACGATTTTTGATTCAAGTCAACCTGCCAAATTTCAGCCCATTCCGAAGCCGTCGCGAAAAATGACGAAATTGTCCCCGCCGCAATTTTTGTTTCCCATCAACCTACCAAATTTTAGCCCATTCCGACACCGTCGTGAAAAATGACGAAATTACCCCTGGCGCGATTTTTGTTTCCCATCAACCTACCAAATTTTAGCCCATTCCGACACCGTCGTGAAAAATGACGAAATTACCCCTGGCGCGATTTTTGTTTCCGATCAACCTGTCAAATTTGCGCCCATTCCGACACCGTCACGAAAAATGACAAAACTGCCCCTGGCACGATTTTTGTTTCCGATCAACCTGTCAAATTTTAGCCCATTCTGACACCGTCGCGAAAAAAAACGAAATTGCCCCAGGAGCGATTTTTGTTCCCGATCAACCTGTCAAATTTGAGTCCATTCCGACACCGTCGTGGAAAATGTCGAAATTGCCCCTGGCGCGGTTTTTGTGACCGATCAACCTGTCAAGTATTAGCCCATTCCGTCACCGTCGCGAAAAATTTCGAAATTGCCACCGGCGCGATTTTCGTTTCCGATCAACCTGTCAAATTTGAGCCCATTCGGACACCGTCGCGAAAAATGACGAAATTGCCACCGGCACGATTTTTGCTTCCAGTCAACCAGCCAAATTTCAGCCCATTCCGACCCCGTCACGAAAAATGACGAAATTGCCCCCGCCGCAATTTTTGTTTCCCATCAACCTGCCAAATTTTAGCCCATTCCGACACCGTCGCGAAAAATGACGAAATTTCCCCTAGCACGATTTTTGTTTCCAATCAACATGTCAAATCTCCCATTCCGACACCGTCGCGATAAATGACGAAACTGCCCCAGGCGCGATTTTTGTTTCCGATCAACCTGTCAAATTTTATCCCATTCCGACACCGTTGGGAAAAATGACGAAATTGCCCCCGGCGCGATTTTTATTTCCAATCAACCTGCCAAATTTCAGCCCATTCCGACACCGTCGCGAAAAATGACGAAATTGCCCCCAGCGCGATTTTTGTTTTCGATCAACCTGTCAAATTTGAGTCAATTCTGACACCGTCGTGAAAAATGACCAAATTTTCCCCGGCGCGATTTTTGTTTCAAGTCAACTAGCCAAATTTCAGCCCATTCCGACACCTTCGCGAAAATTGACGAAATTGCCCCTGGCACGATTTTTGATTCAAGTCAACCTGCCAAATTTCAGCCCATTCCGACACCGTCGCCAAAAATGACGAAATTGTCCCCCGCGCAATTTTTGTTTCCCCTCAACCTGCCGAATCCTAGCCCATCCCGACGCCGTCGCGAAAAATGACGAAATTACCCACGGCGCGATTTTTGTTTCCGATCAACCTGTCAAATTTGAGCCCATTCCGACACCGTCGCGAAAAATGACGAAATTGCCCCTGGCATGATTTTTGTTTCCGATCAACCTGTCAAATTTGAGCCCATTTCGACACCGTCGCGAAAAATGACGAAATTACCCCCGTCGCGATTTTTGTTTCCGATCAACCAGTCAAATTTTAGCCCATTCCGACATCGTCTTGAAAAATTACGAAATTACCCCCGCCGCGATTTTTATTTCCAATCAAACAGCCAAATTTCAGCCCATTCCGACACCGTCGCGAAAAATGACGAAATTACCCCTGGCGCGATTTTTGTTTCCAATCAACCCGTCGAATTTCAGCCCATTCCGACACTGTAACGAAAAACGACAAAATTGCCCCCTGCGCGATTTTTATTTCCAATCAACCTGCCAAATTTCAGCCCATTTCGACACCGTCGCGAAAAATGACGGAATTGCCCCCAACGCGATTTTTGTTTCCAATCACGCTATCAAATTTGAGTCAATTCTGACGCCGTCGCGAAAAATGACCAAATTTCCCCCGACGAGATTTTTGCTTCAAGTCAACCAGCCAAATTTCAGCCCATTTCGACACCATCGCTAAAAATGACGGAATTGCCCCTGGCGCGATTTTTGATTCAAGTCAACCTGCCAAATTTCAGCCCATTCCGACACCGTCGCGAAAAATGACGAAATTGCCCCCGTCGCAATTTTTGTTTCCCGTCAACTTGCAAAATTTTAGCCCATTTCGACACCTTCGCGAAAAATGACGAAATTGCCCCTGGCGCGATTTTTGTTTCCAATCAACCCGTCGAATTTCAGCCCATTTCGACACCGTCGTGAAAAACGACGAAATTGCCCCCTGTGCGATTTTTATTTCCGATCAACCTGTCAAATTTGAGCCCATTCGGACACCGTAGCGAAAAATGACGAAATTGCCACCAGTATGATTTTTGCTTCCAGTCAACCAGCTAAATTTCAGCCCGTTCAGACCCCGTCGCGAAAAATGACGAAATTGCCCCCGCCGCAATTTTTGTTTCCGATCAACCTGCCAAATTTTAGCCCATTCCGACACCGTCGTGAAAAATGACGAAATTGCCACTGACGCGATTTTTGTTTCCAATCAAAATGTCAAATCTCCCATTCCGACACCGTCGTGATAAATGTCGAAACTGCCCCTGGCGTGATTTTTGTTTCCGATCAACCTGTCAAATTTTAGCCCATTCCGACAACGTCGGGAAAAATGACGAAATTGCCCCCGGCGCGATTTTTATTTCAAATCAACCTGCCACATTTTAGCCCATTCCGACACCGTCGCGAAATATGACGAAATTGCCCCCAGCGCGATTTTTGTTTCCGATCAACCTGTCAAATTTGAGTCAATTCTGACATCGTCGTGAAAAATGAACAAATTTCCCCCGGCGTGATTTTTGCTTCAAGTCAACCAGCCAAATTTCAGCCCATTCCGACACCTTCGTGAAAAATGACGAAATTGCCCCTGGCTCGATTTTTGATTCAAGTCAACCTGCCAAATTTCAGCCCATTCCGAACCGTCGCAAAAAATGACGAAATTATCCACGGCGCGATTTTTATTTTCGATCAACCGGTCAAATTTGAGCCCATTCCGACACCGTCGCGAAAATTGACGAAATTGCCCCTCGCATGATTTTTGTTTCCGATCAACCTCTCAAATTTGAGCCCATTTGGACACCGTCGCGAAAAATGACGAAATTACCCTCGTCGCGATTTTTGCTTCCGATCAACCTGTCAAATTTTAGCCCATTCCGACACCGTCTTGAAAAATTACGAAATTACCCCCGACGCGATTTTTATTTCCAATGAAACAGCCAAATTTCAGCCCATTCCGACACCGTCGCGAAAAATGACGAAATTGCCTCTGGCGCAATTTTTGTTTACAATCAATCTGTCGAATTTCAGCCCATTCCGACACCGTCGCGAAAAATGACGAAATTGCCCCCTGCGCGATTTTTATTTCCAATCAACCTGCCAAATTTCAGTCCATTCCGACACCGACGCGAAAAATGACGAAATTACCCCCTGAGCGGTTTTTGTTTCCAATCAGGCTGTCAAATTTGAGTCCATTCTGACACCGTCGCGAAAAATGACCAAGTTTCCCCTGGCGGGATTTTTGCTTCTAGTCAACCAGCCAAATTTCAGCCCATTCCGACACCATCGCGAAATATGACGAAATTGCCCCTGGCGCGATTTTTGATTCAAGTCAACCTGCCAAATTTCAGCCCATTCCGACACCGTCTCGAAAAATTACGAAGTTGCCCCCGTCGCAATTTTTGTTTCCCATCAACCTGCCAAATTTTAGCCCATTCCGACACTGTCGCGAAAAATGACGAAATTGCCCCCGCCGCAATTTTTGTTTCCCATCAACCTTCCAAATTTTAGCTCATTCCGACACCGTCGCGAAAAATGACGAAAATGCCACTGACGCGATTTTTGTTTCCAATCAACATGTCAAATCTCCCATTCCGACACCGTCGCGACAAACGTCGAAACTGCCCCTGGCGCGATTTTTGTTTCCGATCAACCTGTCAAATTTTAGCCCATTCCGACACCGTCGGGAAAAATGACGAAATTGCCCCCGGCGCGATTTTTATTTCAAATCAACCTGCCACATTTTAGCCCATTCCGACACCGTCGCGAAAAATGACGAAATTGCCCCCAGCGCGATTTTTGTTTCCGATCAACCTGTCAAATTTGAGTCAATTCTGACACCGTCGCGAAAAATGAACAAATTTCCCCCGGCGTGATTTTTGCTTCAAGTCAACCAGCCAAATTTCAACCCATTCCGACACCTTCGCGAAAAATGACGGAATTGCCCCTAGCTCGATTTTTGATTCAAGTCAACCTGCCAAATTTCAGCCCATTCTGAACCGTCGCGAAAAATGACGAAATTGTCCCCCTCGTAATTTTTGTTTCCCCTCAACCGGCCGAATGCTAGCCCATTCCGACGCCATCGCGAAAAATGACGAAATTACCCACGGCGTGATTTTTGTTTCCGATCAACCTGTCAAATTTGAGCCCATTCCGACACCGTCGCGAAAAATGACGAAATTGCCCCTGGCATGATTTTTGTTTCCGATCAACCTGTCAAATATGAGCCCATTTCGACACCGTCGGGAAAAATGAAGAAATTACTCCCGTCGCGATTTTTGTTTCCGATCAACTTGTCAAATTTTAGCCCTTTCCGACACCGTCTTGAAAAATTACGAAATTGCCCCCGACGCGATTTTTATTTCCAATCAAACTGCCAAATTTCAACCCATTCCGACACCGTCGCGAAAAATGACGAATTGCCCCTAGCGCGATTTTTGTTTCCAATCAACCTGTCGAATTTCAGCCCATTCCGACATCGTCGCGAAAAACGACGAAATTGCCCCCTGCGCGATTTTTATTTCCAATCAACCTGCCAAATTTCAGCCCATTCCGACACTGTCGCAAAAAATGACGAAATTACCCCCTGCGCGGTTTTTGTTTCCGATCAAGCTGTCAAATTTGAGTCCATTCTGACACCGTCGCGAAAAATGACATAATTTCCCCCGGCTGGATTTTTGCTTCAAATCAACCAGCCAAATTTCAGCCCATTCCGACACCATCGCGAAAAATGACGAAATTGCCCCTGGTGCGATTTTTGATTCAAGTCAACCTGCCAAATTTAAGCCCATTCCGACACCGTCTCGAAAAATGACGAAGTTGCCCCCGTCGCAATTTTTGTTTCCCATCAACCTGCCAAATTTTAGCCCATTTCGACACCGTCGCGAAAAATGACGAAATTGCCCCTGTCACTATTTTTGTTTCCGATCAACCTGTCAAATATTAGCCCATTCCGACACCGTCGCGAAAAATGACGAAATTGCCCCTGGCGCGATTTTTGTTTCCAATCAATCTATCGAATTTCAGCCAATTCCGACACCGTCGCGAAAAACGACAAATTGTCCCCTGTGCGATTTTTATTTCCGATCAACCTGTCAAATTTGAGCCCAATCTGACACCGTCACGAAAAAAGACGAAATTGCCCCAGGCGCGATTTTTGTTCCCGATCAACCTGTCAAATTTGAGCCCATTCCGACACCGTCGTGGAAAATGTCGAAATTGCCCCTGGCGCGATTTTTGTGACTGATCAACCTGTCAAGTTTTGGCCCATTCCGTCACCGTCGCGAAAAATTACCAAATTGCCCCTGGCGCGATTTTTGTTTCCGATCAACCTGTCAAATTTGAGCCCATTCGGACACCGTAGCGAAAAATGACGAAATTGCCACCGGTACGATTTTTGCTTCCAGTCAATCAGCCAAATTTCAGCCCATTCCGATCCCGTCGCGAAAAATGACGAAATTGCCCCCGCCGCAATTTTTGTTTCCCATCAACCTGCCAAATTTTAGCCCATTCCGACACCGTCGCGAAAAATGACGAAATTGCCCCTGGCGCGATTTTTGTTTCCAATCAACATGTCAAATCTCCCATTCCGACACCGTCGCGATAAATGTCGAAACTGCCCCTGGCGCGATTTTTGTTTCCGATCAACCTGTCAAATATTAGCCCGTCACGAAAAACAACGAAATTGCCTCTAGCGCGATTTTTGTTTCCAATCAACCTGTCGAATTTCAGCCCATTTCGACACCGTCGCGAAAAACGACGAAATTGCCCCCCGCGAAATTTTGGTTTCCAATCAACCTGCTAAATTTCAGCCCATTCCGACACCGTCGTGACAAATGACAAAATTGCCCCTTGCGCGATTTTTGTTTCCAATCAACAAGCCAAATTGATGCCCATTTTGACTTCGTCGCTAAAAATGACGAAATTGCCCCTGGCGTCGTTTTTGTTTTCAATCAACCGGCCAAATATCAGCCCATTCCAACACCGTCACAACAAATGACGAAATTGCCCCAGGCGCGGTTTTTGTTTCCAATCAACCTGCCAAATTTAAGCCCATTCCGAGACCGTCACGAAAAATGACGAAATTGACCCCAGCGCGGTTTTTGTTTCCGATCAACCTGTCAAATTTGAGACCATTCCGACACCGTCGCGAAAAATGACGAAATTGCCCCTGGCGTGATTCTTGTTTCCGATCAACCAGTCAAAATTTAGCCCATTCCGACACCATCGTGAAAAATGACGAAATTACCCTCGGCGCGATTTTTATTTCCAATCAACCTGCTAAATTTAAACCCATTCCAACACCGTCGCGAAAAATGACGAAATTGCCCCGCGCGT
Source organism: Olea europaea var. sylvestris (assembly GCF_002742605.1). NCBI lineage: Eukaryota > Viridiplantae > Streptophyta > Magnoliopsida > Lamiales > Oleaceae > Olea > Olea europaea. The sequence continues at coordinate 49,866 of NW_019248967.1, read as the reverse complement.
AATTTTTGTTTCCCGTCAACCTGCCAAATATTAGCTCATTCCGACACCGTCGCGAAAAATGACGAAATTGCCCCCGGCCCGATTTTTGTTTCCGATCAACTTGTCAAATTTGAGCCCATTCCGACACCGTCGCGAAAAATGACGAAACTGCCCCAGGCGAGATTTTTGTTTCCGATCAACCTGTCAAATTTGAGCCCATTCCGACACGTCGGGAAAAATGACGAAATTGCCCCCGGCGCGATTTTTATTTCCCATCAACCTTCAAATTTCAGCCCATTTCGACACCGTCGCGAAAAATGACGAAATTGCCCCGACGCGATTTTTGTTTCCGATCAACTTGTCAAATATTAGCCCATTCCGACACGGTCGTGAAAAATAACGAAATTGCCCTCGCCGCAATTTTTGTTTCCCATCAACCTGCCAAATTTTAGCCCATTCCGATACCGTCGTGAAAAATGAAGAAATTGCCCCCGGCGCGATTTTTGTTTCCGATCAACCTGTCAAATTTGAGCCCATTCCGACACCGTCACGAAAAATGACAAAATTGCCCTCGGCGCAATTTTTGTTTACCATCAACCTGGCAAATTTTAGCCCATTCCGACACCGTCGCTAAAAATGACCAAATTTTCCCCCGGCGCGATTTTTGCTTCAAGTCAACCAGCCAAATTTTCGCCCATTCCGACACCTTTGTGAAAAATGACGAAATTGCCCATGGCGGGATTTTTGTTTCCGATCAACCTGTCAAATTTGAGCCCATTCTGACTCCGTCGTGAAAAATGACAAAATTGTCCCTGCGCGCGATTTTTGTTTTAAATCAACCTGTCAAAATTTAGCCCATTCGGACACCGTTGTGAAAAATGACGAAATTGCCCTCGGCGCGATTTTTATTTCCAATCAACCAGCCAAATTTCAGCCCATTCCGACACCGTCACAAAAAATGACGAAATTGCCCCCGGCGCGGTTTTTGTTTCCCATGAACCTGCCAAATTTTAGCACATTCCGGCACCGTCGCGAAAAATGACGAAATTGCCCCCGGCGCGATTTTTGTTTCCGATCAACCTGTCAAATTTGAGCCCATTCCGACACCGTCGAGAAAAATGACGAAATTGCCCTCGGCGCAATTTTTGTTTCCCATCAACCTGGCAAATTTTAGCCCATTCCGACACCGTTGTGAAAAATGAAGAAATTGCCCTCGGCGCGATTTTTGTTTCCGATCAACCTGTCAAATTTGAGCCCATTCCGACACCGTCGAGAAAAATGACGAAATTGCCCTCGGCGCAATTTTTGTTTCCCATCAACCTGGCAAATTTTAGCCCATTCCGACACCGTTGTGAAAAATGAAGAAATTGCCCTCGGCGCGATTTTTGTTTCCGATCAACCTGTCAAATTTGAGCCCATTCCGACACCGTCGAGAAAAATGACGAAATTGCCCTCGGCGCAATTTTTGTTTCCCATCAACCTGGCAAATTTTAGCCCATTCCGACACCGTTGTGAAAAATGAAGAAATTGCCCTCGGCGCGATTTTTGTTTCCGATCAACCTGTCAAATTTGAGCCCATTCCGACACCGTCGAGAAAAATGACGAAATTGCCCTCGGCGCAATTTTTGTTTCCCATCAACCTGGCAAATTTTAGCCCATTCCGACACCGTTGTGAAAAATGAAGAAATTGCCCTCGGCGCGATTTTTGTTTCCGATCAACCTGTCAAATTTGAGCCCATTCCGACACCGTCGAGAAAAATGACGAAATTGCCCTCGGCGCAATTTTTGTTTCCCATCAACCTGGCAAATTTTAGCCCATTCCGACACCGTTGTGAAAAATGAAGAAATTGCCCTCGGCGCGATTTTTGTTTCCGATCAACCTGTCAAATTTGAGCCCATTCCGACACCGTCGAGAAAAATGACGAAATTGCCCTCGGCGCAATTTTTGTTTCCCATCAACCTGGCAAATTTTAGCCCATTCCGACACCGTTGTGAAAAATGAAGAAATTGCCCTCGGCGCGATTTTTGTTTCCGATCAACCTGTCAAATTTGAGCCCATTCCGACACCGTCGAGAAAAATGACGAAATTGCCCTCGGCGCAATTTTTGTTTCCCATCAACCTGGCAAATTTTAGCCCATTCCGACACCGTTGTGAAAAATGAAGAAATTGCCCTCGGCGCGATTTTTGTTTCCGATCAACCTGTCAAATTTGAGCCCATTCCGACACCGTCGAGAAAAATGACGAAATTGCCCTCGGCGCAATTTTTGTTTCCCATCAACCTGGCAAATTTTAGCCCATTCCGACACCGTTGTGAAAAATGAAGAAATTGCCCTCGGCGCGATTTTTGTTTCCGATCAACCTGTCAAATTTGAGCCCATTCCGACACCGTCGAGAAAAATGACGAAATTGCCCTCGGCGCAATTTTTGTTTCCCATCAACCTGGCAAATTTTAGCCCATTCCGACACCGTTGTGAAAAATGAAGAAATTGCCCTCGGCGCGATTTTTGTTTCCGATCAACCTGTCAAATTTGAGCCCATTCCGACACCGTCGAGAAAAATGACGAAATTGCCCTCGGCGCAATTTTTGTTTCCCATCAACCTGGCAAATTTTAGCCCATTCCGACACCGTTGTGAAAAATGAAGAAATTGCCCTCGGCGCGATTTTTGTTTCCGATCAACCTGTCAAATTTGAGCCCATTCCGACACCGTCGAGAAAAATGACGAAATTGCCCTCGGCGCAATTTTTGTTTCCCATCAACCTGGCAAATTTTAGCCCATTCCGACACCGTTGTGAAAAATGAAGAAATTGCCCTCGGCGCGATTTTTGTTTCCGATCAACCTGTCAAATTTGAGCCCATTCCGACACCGTCGAGAAAAATGACGAAATTGCCCTCGGCGCAATTTTTGTTTCCCATCAACCTGGCAAATTTTAGCCCATTCCGACACCGTTGTGAAAAATGAAGAAATTGCCCTCGGCGCGATTTTTGTTTCCGATCAACCTGTCAAATTTGAGCCCATTCCGACACCGTCGAGAAAAATGACGAAATTGCCCTCGGCGCAATTTTTGTTTCCCATCAACCTGGCAAATTTTAGCCCATTCCGACACCGTTGTGAAAAATGAAGAAATTGCCCTCGGCGCGATTTTTGTTTCCGATCAACCTGTCAAATTTGAGCCCATTCCGACACCGTCGAGAAAAATGACGAAATTGCCCTCGGCGCAATTTTTGTTTCCCATCAACCTGGCAAATTTTAGCCCATTCCGACACCGTTGTGAAAAATGAAGAAATTGCCCTCGGCGCGATTTTTGTTTCCGATCAACCTGTCAAATTTGAGCCCATTCCGACACCGTCGAGAAAAATGACGAAATTGCCCTCGGCGCAATTTTTGTTTCCCATCAACCTGGCAAATTTTAGCCCATTCCGACACCGTTGTGAAAAATGAAGAAATTGCCCTCGGCGCGATTTTTGTTTCCGATCAACCTGTCAAATTTGAGCCCATTCCGACACCGTCGAGAAAAATGACGAAATTGCCCTCGGCGCAATTTTTGTTTCCCATCAACCTGGCAAATTTTAGCCCATTCCGACACCGTTGTGAAAAATGAAGAAATTGCCCTCGGCGCGATTTTTGTTTCCGATCAACCTGTCAAATTTGAGCCCATTCCGACACCGTCGAGAAAAATGACGAAATTGCCCTCGGCGCAATTTTTGTTTCCCATCAACCTGGCAAATTTTAGCCCATTCCGACACCGTTGTGAAAAATGAAGAAATTGCCCTCGGCGCGATTTTTGTTTCCGATCAACCTGTCAAATTTGAGCCCATTCCGACACCGTCGAGAAAAATGACGAAATTGCCCTCGGCGCAATTTTTGTTTCCCATCAACCTGGCAAATTTTAGCCCATTCCGACACCGTTGTGAAAAATGAAGAAATTGCCCTCGGCGCGATTTTTGTTTCCGATCAACCTGTCAAATTTGAGCCCATTCGGACACCGTCGCGAAAAATGACGAAATTGCCACCGGCGCGATTTTTGCTTCCAGTCAACCAGCCAAATTTCAGCCCATTCCGACCCCGTCTCGAAAAATGACGAAATTGCCCTTGGCACGATTTTTGTTACCAGTCAACCTGCCAAATTACAGCCCATTCAAACCGTCGAGAAAAATGAAGAAATTGCCCCCGGCGCAATTTTTGTTTCCCATCAACCCGCCAAATCTTAGCCCATTCCGACACCGTCGTGAAAACTGACGAAATTGACCTCGGCGCAGTTTTTGTTTCCGATCAACCTGTCAAATTTGAGACCATTCCGACACCGTCGCAAAAAATGACGAAACTGCCCCAGGCGCGATTTTTGTTTCCGATCAGCCTGTCAAATTTTAGCCCATTCCGACACCGTCGTGAAAAATGACGAAATTGCCCCCGACGCGATTTTTATTTCCAATCAACCTCCCAAATTTCAGACCATTCCGACACCTTCGCGAAAAATGACGAAATTGCCCCCGGGCGCGATTTTTGTTTCCGATCAGCCTGTCAAATTTGAGCCCATTCCAACACCACCGTGAAAAATGTCGAAATTGCCCCCGGCGCAATTTTGGTTTCCAGTCAACCTGCCAAATTTCAGCCCATTCTGACACCGTCGCGAAAAATGACGAAATTGCCCCCGGCGCAATTTTTGTTTCCCATCAACTTGCCAAATCTTAGCCCATTCCGACACCGTCGCGAAAAATGACGAAATTGCTTGTGGCGCGATTTTTGTTTCCGATCAACCTATCAAATTTGAGCCCATTCCGGCACCATCGCAAAAAATGACGAAATTGCCCACGGCGCGAGTTTTGTTTCTGATCAACCTGTCAAATTTGAGTCCATTCTGACACCATCGCAAAAAATGACGAAATTGCCCATGGCTCGATTTTTATTTCCAATCAACCTGCCAAATTTCAGCCCATTCCGACACCGTCGCGAAAAATGACGAAATTGTCCCTGGCGCGATTTTTGTTCCCGATCAACCTGTCAAATTTGAGCTCATTCCGACACCGTCGCGAAAAATATCGAAATTGCCCCTGGCGCGGTTATTGTGTCCGATCAACCTGTCAAGTTTTAGCCCATTCCGACTTCGTCTTGAAAAATTACGAAATTGCCCCTGGCGCGATTTTTGTTTCCGATCAACCTGTCAAATTTGAGCCCATTCTGACACCGTCGCGAAAAATGACGAAATTGCCACCGGCGCGATTTTTGCTTCCAGTCAACCAGCCAAATTTCAGCCAATTCCGACCCCGTCTCGAAAAATGACGAAATTGCCCTTGGCACGATTTTTGTTACCAGTCAACCTGCCAAATTACAGCCCATTCAAACCGTCGAGAAAAATGAAGAAATTACCCCCGGCGAAATTTTTGTTTCCCATCAACCTACCAAATCTTAGCCCATTCCAACACCGTCGCGAAAACTGACGAAATTGACCCCGGCGCAGTTTTTATTTCCGATGAACCTGTCAAATTTGAGACCATTCTGACACCGTCGCAAAAAATGACGAAACTGCCCCAGGCGCGATTTTTGTTTCCGATCAGCCTGTCAAATTTTAGCCCATTCCGACACCGTCGTGAAAAATGACGAAATTGCCCCCGACGCGATTTTTATTTCCAATCAACCTCCCAAATTTCAGACCATTCCGACACCTTCGCGAAAAATGACGAAATTGCCCCCGGGCGCGGTTTTTGTTTCCGATCAGCCTGTCAAATTTGAGCCCATTCCAACACCGTCGTGAAAAATGTCGAAATTACCCCCGGCGCAATTTTTGTTTCCCATCAACCTGGCAAATCTTAGCCCATTCCGACACCGTCGTGAAAAATGACGAAATTGCCCCTGGCGCGATTTTTGTTTCCCATCAACTTGCCAAATCTTAGCTCATTCCGACACCGTCGCGAAAAATGACGAAATTGCTTGTGGCGCGATTTTCGTTACCGATCAACCTGTCAAATTTGAGCCCATTTCGGCACCATCGCAAAAAATGACGAAATTGCCCTTGGCGCAATTTTTGTTTCCGATCAACCTATCAAATTTGAGCCCATTCCGACACAATCGCAAAAAATTACGAAATTGGCCCCGGCGCGATTTTTGTTTCCGATCAACCTGTCAAATTTGAGCCCATTCTGACACGATCGCGAAAAATGACGAAATTGCACGCAGCGCGATTTTTGCTTCCAGTCAACAAGCCAAATTTCAGCCCATTCCGACATCGTCGCAAAAAATGAAGAAATTGCCCCTGGCGCAATTTTGGTTTCCAGTCAACTTGCCAAATTTCAGCCCATTCCGACACCGTCGCTAAAAATGACGAAATTGCCCCCAGCGCAATTTTTGTTTCCCATCAACTTGCCAAATCTTAGCCCATTCCGACACCGTCGCGAAAAATGACGAAATTGCTTGTGGCGCGATTTTTGTTTTCGATCAACCTGTCAAATTTGAGCCCATTTCGGCACCATCGTAAAAAATGACGAAATTGCCCCCGGTGCGATTTTTGTTTCTGATCAACCTGTCAAATTTGAGCCCATTCTGACACCATCGTAAAAAATGACGAAATTGCCCACGGCTCGATTTTTATTTCCAATCAACCTGCCAAATTTCAGCCCATTCCGACACCGTCGCGAAAAATGACGAAATTGCCCCCGGCGCGATTTTTGTTCCTGATCAACCTGTCAAATTTGAGCTCATTCCGACACCGTCGCGAAAAATGTCAAAATTGCCCCTGGCGCGGTTATTGTGATCGATCAACCTGTCAAGTTTTAGCCCATTCCGACACCGTCGTGAAAAATTACGAAATTGCCCCTGGAGCGATTTTTGTTTCCGATCAACCTGTCAAATTTGAGACCATTCCGACACCGTCGCAAAAAATGACGAAACTGCCCCAGGCGCGATTTTTGTTTCCGATCAGCCTCTCAAATTTTAGCCCATACCGACACCGTCGTGAAAAATGATGAAATTGCCCCCGACGCGATTTTTATTTCCAATCAACCTCCCAAATTTCAGACCATTCCGACACCTTTCACGAAAAATGACGAAATTGCCCCCGGGCGCGGTTTTTGTTTACGATCAGCCTGTCAAATTTGAGCCCACTCCAACACCGTCGTGAAAAAAGTCGAAATTGCCCCCGGCGCAATTTTTGTTTCCCATCAACCTGGCAAATTTTAGCCCATTCCGACACCGTCGTGAAAAATGACGAAATTGCCCCTGGCGCGATTTTTGTTTCCCATCAACTTGCCAAATCTTAGCTCATTCCGACACCGTCGCGAAAAATGACGAAATTGCTTGTGGCGCAATTTTCGTTTCCGATCAACCTGTCAAATTTGAGCCCATTTCGGCACCATCGCAAAAAATGACGAAATTGCCCTTGGCGCAATTTTTGTTTCCGATCAACCTATCAAATTTGAGCCCATTCCGACACAATCGCAAAAAATTACGAAATTGGCCCCGGCGCGATTTTTGTTTCCGATCAACCTGTCAAATTTGAGCCCATTCTGACACGATCGCGAAAAATGACGAAATTGCACGCAGCGCGATTTTTGCTTCCAGTCAACAAGCCAAATTTCAGCCCATTCCGACATCGTTGCAAAAAATAAAGAAATTGCCCACGGCGCAATTTTGGTTTCCAGTCAACCTGCAAAATTATAGCCCATTCCGACACCGTCGCGAAAATTGACGAAATTGCCCCCGGCGCAATTTTTGTTTCCCATCAACTTGCCAAATCTTAGCCCATTCCGACACCGTCGCGAAAAATGACGAAATTGCTTGTGGCGCGATTTTTGTTTTCGATCAACCTGTCAAATTTGAGCCTTTCCGGCACCATAGCAAAAAATGACGAAATTGCCCCCGGCGCGATTTTTGTTTCTGATCAACCTGTCAAATTTGAGCCCATTCTGACACCATCGCAAAAAATGACGAAATTGCCCCAGGCTCAATTTTTATTTCCAATCAACCTGCCAAATTTCAGCCCATTCCGACACCGTCGCGAAAAATGACGAAATTGCCCCCGGCGCGATTTTTGTTCCCGATCAACCTGTCAAATTTGAGCTCATTCCGACACCGTCGCGAAAAATGTCGAAATTGCCCCTGGCGCGATTTTTGTTTCTGATCAACCTGTCAAGTTTTAGCCCATTCCAACACCGTCGTGAAAAATTACGAAATTGCCCCTGGCGCGATTTTCGTTTCCGATCAACCTGTCAAATTTGAGCCCATTCTGACACCGTCGCGAAAAATGACGAAATTGCTACCGGTGCGATTTTCGCTTCCAGTCAACCAGCCAAATTTCAGCCCATTCCGGCCCCGTCTCGAAAAATGACGAAATTGCCCCTGGCACGATTTTTGTTACCAGTCAACCTGCCAAATTACAGCCCATTAAAACCGTCGAGAAAAATGAAGAAATTGCCCCCGGTGCAATTTTTGTTTCCCATCAACCTGCCATATCTTAGGCCATTCCGACACCGTTGCAAAAACTGACGAAATTGACCCCGGCGCAGTTTTTGTTTCCAATCGACCTGTCAAATTTGAGCTCATTTTGACACCGTCGTGAAAAATGACGGAACTGCCCCAGGCGCGATTTTTGTTTCCGATCAGCCTGTCAAATTTTAGCCCATTCCGACACCGTCGTGAAAAATGACGAAATTGCCCTCGAAGCGATTTTTATTTCCAATCAACCTCCCAAATTTCAGACCATTCCGACACCTTCGTGAAAAATGACGAAATTGGTCCCGGCGCGATTTTTGTTTCCGATCAGCCTGTCAAATTTGAGCCCATTCCGACACCGTCGTGAAAAATGCCGAAATTGCCCCCGGCCCAATTTTTGTTTTCGATCGACCTGCCAAATTTGTGCCCATTCGGAAAACGTCGCGAAAAATTACAAAATTGCCCCTGACGCCATTTTTGTTCCCGATCAACCTGTCAAATTTGAGCCCATTACGACACCGTCGCGAAAAATTTCGAAATTGAACCTGGTGCCGTTTTTGTGTCCGATCAACCTGTCAAGTTTTGGCCCACTCCGACACCGTCGCGAAAAATGATGAAACTGCCCCTGGCGCGATTTTTGTTCCGATAAACATGTCAGATTTTAGCCCATTCCGACATCGTCGGGAAAAATGACGAAATTGCCCCCGGCGCGATTTTTATTTCCAATCGACCTGTCAAATTTTAGCCCATTCCGACACCGTCGCGAAAAATGACAAAATTGCCCCCAGCACGGTTTTTGTTTCCGATCAACCCGTCAAATTTGTGTCCATTCTGACAACATCGCGAAAAATGACCAAATTTCCCCGGCGCGATTTTTGTTTCACGTCAACCAGCCAAATTTCAGCACATTCCGACACCATCGCGAAAAATGACGAAATTGCCCCTGGAGCAATTTTTGATTCAAGTCAACTGCCAAATTTCAGCCCATTCCGGCACCATCGCGAAAAATGATGAAATTGCCCCCGCGCAATTTTTGTTTCCCCTCAACCTGCAAAATTTTGGCCCATTCCGACACCGTCACGAAAAATGAAGAAATTGCCCACGAAGCGATTTTTGTTATCGATTAACCTGTCAAATTTGAGCCCATTCCGACACCGTCGCGAAAAATGACGAAATTGCCCTCGGCGTAATTTTTGTTTCCCATCAACCTGGCAAATTTTAGCCCATTCCGACACCGTCGTGAAAAATAACGAAATTGCCCTTTGCGCGATTTTTGTTTCTGATCAACCTGTCAAATTTGAGCCCATTCTGACACCGTCGCGAAAAATGACGAATTTGCCAACAGCGCGATCTTTGCTTCCAGTCAACCAGCCAAATTTCAGCCCATTCCGACACCGTCGCGAAAAATGACGAAATTGCCCCCGGCGCGATTTTTGTTTCCAGTCAACTTGCCAAATTTCAGCCCATTCCGACAACGTCCCGAAAAACGACGAAATTGCACCCCGCGCAATTTTTGTTTCCCATCAACCTGGCAAATTTTAGCCCATTCCGACACCGTTGTGAAAAATGACGAAATTGCCCCTGGCGCGTTTTTGTTTCTGATCAACCTGTCAAATTTGAGCCCATTCTGACACCGTCGCGAAAAATGACGAAATTGCCCGCAGCGCGATTTTTGCTTCCAGTCAACCAACCAAATTTCAGCCCATTCCGACACCGTCACGAAAAATGATGAAATAGCCCCTGGTGCGATTTTTGTTTCCAGTCAACCTGCTAAATTTCAGCCCATTCCGACACCATCGCGAAGAACGACGAAATTGCCCCCAGAGCAATTTTGGTTTCCCGTTGACCTACCAATTCTTAGCCCGTTGCGACACCGTCGTGAAAAATGACGAAATTGCCCCCGGCGCGGTTTTTGTTTCCGAACAGCCTGTCAAATTTGTGCCCATTCCGACACCGTCGCGAAAAATGACGAAATTGCCCTTGGCGCGATTTTTGTTTCCGATCAACCGATCAAATTTGAGCCCATTCCGACACAATCGTAAAAAATTACGAAATTGCCCCTGGCGCAATTTTGGTTTCCAGTCAACCTGCCAAATTTTAGCCCATTCCGACACCGTCTCGAAAAATGACGAAATTGCACGCAGCGCGATTTTTGCTTCCCATCAACTTGCAAAATCTTAGCCCATTCCGACACCGTCGCGAAAAATGACGAAATTGCTCGCGGCGCGATTTTTGTTTCCGATCAACCTGTCAAATTTGAGCCCATTTCGGCACCATCGCAAAAAACGACGAAATTGCCCCCGGGGCGATTTTTATTTCCGATCAACCTGTCAAATATTAGCCCACTCCGACACCGTCGCGAAAAATGACGAAATTGCCCCCGGCGCAATTTTTGTTTCCCATCAACCTACCAAATTTTAGCCAATTCCGACACCATCGTGAAAAATTACGAAATTGCCCCCGGCGCGATTTTTGTTTCCGATCAACCTGTTAAATTTGAGTCCATTCCGACACCGTCGCGAAAAATGACCAGATTTCCCCCGGCGCGATTTTTGCTTCAAGTCAACTAGCTAAATTTCAGCCCATTCCGACACCGTCGTGAAAAATGACGAAATTGCCCCTGGTGCGATTTTTGATTCAAGTCAACCAGCCAAATTTCAGCCCATTCCGACACCGTCGCGAAAAATGACGAAATTACCCCCGCGCAATTTTTGTTTCCCGTCAACCTGCCAAATTTCAACCCATTCCGACACCGTAATGACGAATTGCCCGTGGCGCGATTTTTGTTTCCGATCAACCTGTCAAATTTGAGCCCATTCTGACACCATCGAAAAAAATGACGAAATTGCCCACGGCTCGATTTTTATTTCCAATCAACCTGCCAAATTTCAGCCCATTCCGACACCGTCTCGAAAAATGACGAAATTGCCCTCGGCGCGATTTTTGTTCCCGATCAACCTGTCAAATTTGAGCTCATTCCGACACCGTCGCGAAAAATGACGAAATTGCTTGTGGCGCGATTTTTGTTTCCGATCAACCTGTCAAATTTGAGCCCATTCCGGCACCATCGCAAAAAATGACGAAATTGGACGCAGCGCGATTTTTACTTCCAGTCAACAAGCCAAATTTCAGCCCATTCCGACATCGTCGCAAAAAATGAATAAATTGCCCCTGGCGCAATTTTGGTTTCCAGTCAACCTGCCAAATTTCAGCCCATTCCGACATCGTCGCGAAAAATGACGAAATTGCCCCCGGCGTAATTTTTGTTTCCCATCAACCTGCCAAATCTTAGCCCATTCCGACACCGTCGCGAAAAATGACGAAATTGCTCTTGGCGCGATTTTTGTTTCCGATCAACCTGTCAAATTTGAACCCATTCCGACACCATCGCAAAAAATGACGAAATTGCCCTCGGCGCGATTTTTGATTCCGATCAACCTGTCAAATTTGAGCCCATTTTGACACCATCGCAAAAAATGAGGAAATTGCCCCCGCCTCGATTTTTATTTCCAATCAACCTGCCAAATTTCAGCCCTTTCCGACACCGTCGCGAAAAATGACAAAATTGCCCCCGGCGCGATTTTTGTTCCCGATCAACCTGTCAAATTTGAGCTCGTTCCGACACCGTCGCGAAAAATGTCGAAATTGCCCTTGGCGCGATTTTTGTTTCCGATCAACCTGTCAAATTTGAGCCCATTCTGACACCGTCGCGAAAAATGACGAAATTGCCACCGGCGCGATTTTTGTTACCAGTCAACCTGCCAAATTACAGCCCACTCCGACACCGTCGAGAAAAATGAATGAATTGCCCCCGGAGTAATTTTTGTTTCCCATCAACCTGCCAAATCTTAGCCCATTCCAGCACCGTCGCGAAAAATTTCGAAATTGACCCTGGTGCCGTTTTTGTGTCCGATCAACCTGTCAAGTTTTAGCCCATTCCGACACCGTTGCGAAAAATGATGAAACTACCCCGGGCGCGATTTTTGTTTCCGATCAACCTGTCAAATTTTAGCTCATTCCGTCACCGTCGGGAAAAATGACGAAATTACCCCCGACGCGATTTTTATTTCCAATCAACCTGCAAAATTTCAGCCCATTCCGACACCGTTGCGAAAAATGACGAAATTGCCCCCAGCGCAGTTTTTATTTCCGATCAACCTGTCAAATTTGTGTCCATTCTGACACCGTCGCGAAAAATGACCAAATTTCCCTGGCGCGATTTTTGCTTCACGTCAACCGGCCAAATTTCAGCACATTCCGACACCGTCGCGATAAATGACGTAATTGCCCCTGGAGCAATTTTTGATTCAAGTCAACCTGCCAAATTTCAGCCCATTCCGGAACCGTCGCAAAAAATGACGAAATTGCCCTCGGCGCAATTTTTGTTTCCCATCAACCTGGTAAATTTTAGCCCATTCTGACACAGTCGTGAAAAATGACGAAATTGCCCCTTGCGCGATTTTTGTTTCTGATCAACCTGTCAAATTTGAGCCCATTCTGACTCTGTCGCGAAAAATGACTAAATTGCTCGCAGCGCGATTTTTGCTTCCAGTCAACTTGCCAAATTTCAGCCCATTTTGTTACACCGTCACGAAAAATGACGAAATTGCCCCTGGCGCGATTTTTGTCTCCAGTCAACTTGCCAAATTTCAGCCCATTCCGACACCGTCGTGAAAAACGACGAAATTGCTCCGGACGCAATTTTCGTTTCCCATCAACCTGCCAAATCTTAACCCATTGCGACACCGTCGTGAAAAATTACGAAATTGCCCCCGGCGCGATTTTTGTTTCCGAACAGCCTGTCAAATTTGTGCCCATTCCGACACCGTCGCGAAAAATGACGAAATTGCCCTTGGCGCGATTTTTTTTTCCGATCAACCTATCAAATTTGAGCCCATTCCGACACAATCGCAAAAAATTACGAAATTGCCCCCGACGTGATTTTTGTTTCCGATCAACTTGTCAAATTTGAGCCCATTCTGACACCGTCGAGAAAAATGACGAAATTGCACGCAGCGCGATTTTTGCTTCCAGTCAACCAGCCAAATTTCAGCCCATTCCGACACCGTAGCGAAAAATGACGAAATTGCCCCCGGCGCGATTTTTGTTCCCGATCAACCTGTCAAATCTGAGCTCATTCCGACACCGTCGCGAAAAATGTCGAAATTACCCCTGGCGCGATTTTTGCTTCCGATCAACCTGTCAAATTTGAGCCCATTCTGACACCGTCGCGAAAAATGACGAAATTGCCACCGGCGCGATTTTTGCTTCCAGTCAACCAGCCAAATTTCAGCCCATTCCGACCCTATCTCGAAAAATGACGAAATTGCCCCTGGCGCGATTTTTGTTACTAGTCAACCTGCCAAATTACAGCCCATTCCGACACCGTCGAGAAAAATGAAGAAATTGCCCCCGGAGCAATTTTTGTTTCCCATCAACCTACCAAATCTTAGCCCGTTCCGACAGCGTCGCGAAAAATTTCAAAATTGACCCTGGTTCAGTTTTTGTGTCCGATCAACCTGTCAAGTTTTAGCCCATTCCGACACCGTCGCGAAAAATGATGAAACTGCCCCTGGCGCGATTTTTGTTTCCGATCAACCTGTCAAATTTTAGCCCATTCCGACACCGTCGGGAAAAATGACGAAATTGCCCCCGGCACGATTTTTATTTCCAATCAACCTGCCAAATTTCAGCCCATTCCGACACCGTTGCGAAAAATGACGAAATTGCCCCTAGCGTAGTTTTTATTTCCGATCAACCTGTCAAATTTGTGTCCATTCGGACACCGTCGTGAAAAATGAGCAAATTTCCCCGGCGCGATTTTTGCTTCACGTCAACCAGCCAAATTTCAGCACATACCCACACCATCGCAAAAAATGACGAATTTGCCCCTGGAGCGATTTTTGATTCAAGTCAACCTGCCAAATTTCAGCCCATTCCGGAACCGTCGCGAAAAATGACGAAATTATCCCACGCGCAATTTTTGTTTCCCCTCAACCTGCAAAATTTTAGCCCATTCCGACACCGTCGTGAAAAATGAAGAAATAGCCCCCGGCGCGATTTTTGTTTTCGATCAACCTGTAAAATTTGAGCCCATTCCGACACCGTCGCGAAAAATGACGAAATTGCCCTCGGCGTAATTTTTGTTTCCCATCAACCTGGCAAATTTTAGCCAATTCCGACACCGTCGTGAAAAATGACGAAATTGCCCCTGGCGCGATTTTTGTTTCTGATCAACCTGTCAAATTTGATCCCATTCTGACACCGTCGCGAAAAATGACGAAATTGCCCGCAGCGCGATTTTCGCTTCCAGTCAACTAGCCAAATTTCAGCCCATTCCGACACCGTCGTGAAAAATGACGAAATTGCCCCTGGCGCGATTTTTGTTTCCAGTCAACTTGCCAAATTTCAGCCCATTCCAACACCGTCGCGAAAAACGACGAAATTGCCCCCGGCGCAATTTTGGTTTCCCATCAACCGGCCAAATCTTAGCCCATTGCGACACCGTCGTGAAAAATGACGAAATTGCCCCCGACGCGGTTTTTGTTTCCGAACAGCCTGTCAAATTTGAGCACATTCCGACACCGTCGCGAAAAATGACGAAATTGCCCTTGGCGCAATTTTTGTTTCCGATCAACCTATCAAATTTGAGCCCATTCCGACACAATCGCAAAAAATTACGAAATTGCCCCCAGCGCGATTTTTGTTTCCGATCAACTTGTCAAATTTGAGCCCATTCTGACACCGTCGTGAAAAATGACGAAATTGAACGCAGCGCGATTTTTGCTTCCAGTCAACCTGCCAAATTACAGCCCATTCCGACACCGTCGAGAAAAATGAAGAAATTACCCCCGACGCAATTTTTGTTTTCCATCAACCTGCCAAATCTTAGCCCGTTCCGACACCGTTGCGAAAAATTTCGAAATTGACCCTGGTGCCGTTTTTGTGTCCGATCAACCTGTCAAGTTTTAGCCCATTCTGACACCGTCGCGAAAAATGATGAAACTACCCCTGGCGCGATTTTTATTTCCAATCAACCTGCCAAATTTCAGCCCATTCCAACACCGTGGCGAAAAATGACGAAATTGCCCCCAGCGCAGTTTTTATTTCCGATCAACCTGTCAAATTTGTGTCCATTCTGATACCATAGCGAAAAATGACCAAATTTCCCCGGCGCGATTTTTGCTTCACGTCAACCAGTCAAATTTCAGCACATTTTGACACCGTCGCGAAAAATGACGAAATTGCCCTTGGTGCGATTTTTGATTCAATTCAACCTGCCAAATTTCAGCCCATTCCGGAACCGTTGCGAAAAATGATGAAATTGTCCCCCGCGCAATTTTTGTTTCCCCTCAACCTGCAAAATTTTAGCCCATTCCGACACCGTCGTGAAAAATGAAGAAATTGCCCACGGCGCGATTTTTGTTTCCGATCAACCTGTCAATTTTGAGCCCATTCCGACACCGTCGCGAAAAATGACGAAATTGCCCTCGGCGCAATTTTTGTTTCCCATCAACCTGGCAAATTTTAGCCCATTCCGACACCGTCGTGAAAAATGAAGAAATTGCCCCTGGCGCGATTTTTGTTTCTGGTCAACCTGTCAAATTTGATCCCATTCTGACACCGTCGCGAAAAATGAAGAAATTGCCCGTAGCGCGATTTTCGCTTCCAGTCAACCAGCCAAATTTCAGCCCATTCCGACACCGTCGCGAAAAATGACGAAATTGCCCCTGGCGCGATTTTTGTTTCCAGTCAACTTGCCAAATTTCAGCCCATTCCGACACCGTCGCGAAAAACGACGAAATTGCCCCCGGCACAATTTTGGTTTCCCATCAACCTGCCAAATCCTAGCCGATTGCGACACCATCGTGAAAAATGACGAAATTATCCCCGGCGCGATTTTTGTTTCCGAACAGCCTGTCAAATTTGAGCCCATGCAGACACCGTTGCGAAAAACGACGAAATTGCCCTTGGCGCAATTTTTGTTTATGATCAACCTATCAAATTTGAGCCCATTCCGACACAACCGCAAAAAATTACGAAATTGCCCCCAGCGCGATTTTTATTTCCGATCAACCTGTCAAATTTGAGCCCATTCTGACACCGTCGCGAAAAATGACGAAATTGCACGCAGCGCGATTTTTGCTTCCAGTCAACCTGCCAAATTACAGCCCATTCCGACACCGTCGAGAAAAATGAAGAAATTGCCCCCGGCGCAATTTTTGTTTCCCGTCAACCTACCAAATCTTAGCCTATTCCGACACCGTCGCGAAAACTGACGAAATTGACCCCGGCGTGGTTTTTGTTTCCGATCAACCAGTCAAATTTGAGCCCATTCCGACACCATCGCGAAAAATGATGAAACTGCCCCAGGCGCGATTTTTGTATCCGATCAGCCTGTCAAATTTTAGCCCATTCCGACACCGTCGTGAAAAATGACGAAATTGCCCCCGGCGCGATTTTTATTTCCAATGAAACAGCCAAATTTTAGCCCATTCCGACATCGTGGTAAAAAATGACGAAATTGCGCCTGGCACGATTTTTGTTTCCGATCAGCCAGTCAAATATTAGCCCATTCCGACACCGTCGCGAAAAATGACGAAATTGCTCCTGGCCCGATTTTTATTTCCCATCAACCTGCCGAATTTCAGCCCATTCCGACACCGTCGCGAAAAATGATGAAATTGCACCAGGCGCGATTTTTGTTTCCAATCAGCCAGCCAAATTTCCGCCCATTCCGACACCGTCGCGAAAAATGACGAAATTGCCTCGGCGCGATTTTTGTTTCCCATCAACCTGCCAAATTTCGGCCCAATCCGACACCCTCGCCAAAAATGACGAAATTGGCCCTGGCGCGATTTTTATTTCCAATCAACCGGCCAAATTTCAGCCCATTCCGACACCGTCGCAAAAAATGACGAAATTGCCACCGGCGCGATTTTTGTTTCCCATTAACCTGCCAAATTTCAGCCCATTCCGACACCGTCGCGAAAAATGACGAAATTGCCCTCGGCGCGATTTTTGTTTCCCATCAACCTGCAAAATTTTTGCCCATTCCGACACCGTTGTGAAAAATGAAGAAATTGCCCCCGGCGCGATTTTTGTTTCCGATCAACCTGTCAAATTTGAGCCCATTCCGACACCGTCGCGAAAAATGAAGAAATTGCCCCCGGAGCGATTTTTGTTTCCGATCAGCTTGTCAAATTTTAGCCCATTCCGACACCGTCGTGAAAAAATGTCGAAATTGCCCCCGACGCGATTTTTATTTCCAATCAACCTGCCAAATTACAGACCATTCCGGCACCGTCACGAAAAATGACGAAATTGCCCACGAAACGATTTTTGTTTCCGATCAGCCTGTCAAATTTAATCCCATTCCGACACCGTCGTGAAAAATGCCGAAATTGCCCTCGGGCCGATTTTTGTTTCCTATCAACCTGTCAAATTTGAGCCCATTCGGACACCGTCGCGAAAAATGACAAAATTACCCCTGGCGCGATTTTTGTTTCCAATCAACCTGTCAAATTTGAGCCCAATCGGACAACGTCGTAAAAAATGACGAAATTGCCCCTGGCGCCATTTTTGTTCCCGATCAACCTGTCAAATTTGAGCCCATTCCGACACCGTCGTGAAAAATGACGAAATTGAACCTGGTGCCGTTTTTGTGTCCGATCAACATGTCAAGTTTTAGCTCAGTCCGACACCGTCGCGAAGAATGACCAAATTTTCCCCGGCGCGATTTTTGCTTCACGTCAACCAGCCAAATTTCAACCCATTCCGACACCATCGCGAAAAATGATGAAATTGCCACTAGAGAGATTTTTGATTCAAGTCAAACTGACAAATTTCAGCCCATTCCGGCACCGTCGCGAAAAATGACGAAATTGCCCCCCGCGCAATTTTTGTTTCCCCTCAACCTGCAAAATCTTAGCCCATTCCGACACCGTCGTGAAAAATGAAGAAATTGACCCCGGCGCGATTTTTGTTTCCGATCAACCTGTCAAATTTGAGCCCATTCCGACACCGTCGAGAAAAATGACGAAATTGCCCTCGGCGCAATTTTTGTTTCCCATCAACTGGCAAATTTTAGCCCATTCTGACACCGTCGTGAAAAATGAGGAAATTGCCCCTGGCACGATTTTTGTTTCTGATCAACCTGTCAAATTTGAGCCCATTCTGACACCGTCGCGAAAAATGACGAAATTGCCGCAGCGCGATTTTTCCTTCCAGTCAACCAACCAAATTTCAGCCCATTCCGACACCGTCACAAAAAATGACGAAATTACCCCTGGTGCGATTTTTTTTCCAGTCAACCTGCTAAATTTCAGCCCATTCCGACACCATCGCGAAAAACGACGAAATTGCCCCCGGCGCAATTTAGGTTTCCCATTAACCTGCCAATCCTTAGCCCGTTGCGACACCGTCGTGAAAAATGACGAAATTGCCCTCGGCGCGGTTTTTGTTTCCGAACAGCCTGTCAAATTTGAGCCCATTCCAACACTGTCGCGAAAAATGACGAAATTGCCCTTGGCGCAATTTTTGTTTCCGATCAACCTATCAAATTTGAGCCCATTCCGACACAATCGTAAAAAATTACGAAATTGCCCCCGGCGCGATTTTTGTTTCCAATCAACCTGTCAAATTTGAGCCCATTCTGACACCCTCGCGAAAAATGACGAAATTGCACGCAGCGCGATTTTTGCTTCCAGTCAACCAGCCAAATTTTAGTCCATTCCGACATCGTCGCAAAAAATGAAGAAATTGCCCCTGGCGCAATTTTGGTTTCCAGTCAACTTGTCAAATTTCAGCCCATTCCGACACCGTCTTGAAAAATGACGAAATTGCCCCTGGCGTAATTTTTGTTTCCCATCAACTTGCCAAATCTTAGCCCATTCCGACACCGTCGCGAAAAATGACGAAATTGCTCGTGGCGCGATTTTTGTTTCCGATCAACCTGTCAAATTTGAGACCATTCCGGCACCATTG
This sequence comes from Olea europaea var. sylvestris, assembly GCF_002742605.1. Lineage (NCBI taxonomy): Eukaryota > Viridiplantae > Streptophyta > Magnoliopsida > Lamiales > Oleaceae > Olea > Olea europaea. The sequence goes on along the minus strand of NW_019248967.1, from coordinate 30,476 downwards.
CAAAAAATGACGAAATTGCCCCCGGCGCGATTTTTTTTCCGATCAACCTGTCAAATATTAGCCCATTCCGACACCGTCGCGAAAAATGACGAAATTGCCCCCGGCGCAATTTTTGTTTTCCATCATCCTGCCAAATTTTAGCCCATTCCAACACCGTCGTGAAAAATTACGAAATTACCCCCGGCGCGGTTTTTGTTTCCGATCAACCTGTCAAATTTGAGTCCATTCTGACACCGTCGCGAAAAATGACCGAATTTCCCCCGGCGCGATTTTTGCTTCTAGTCAACTAGATAAATTTCAGCTCATTCCGACACCGTCGTGAAAAATGACGAAATTGCCCCTGGCGCGATTTTTGATTCAAGTCAACCGGCCAAATTTCAGCCCATTTCGACACCGTCGCGAAAAATGACGAAATTACCCCCGCGCAATTTTTTATTTCCTGTCAACCTGCCAAATTTCAACCCATTCCGACACCGTCGCGACAAATGACGAATTGCCCCTGGCGCGATTTTTGTTTCCGATCAACCAGTCAAATTTGAGCCCATTCTGACACCATCGCAAAAAATGACGAAATTGCCCACGGCTCGATTTTTATTTCCAATCAACCTGAGAAATTTCAGCCCATTCCGACACCGTCTCGAAAAATGACGAAATTGCCCCCGGCACGATTTTTGTTCCCGATCAACCTGTCAAATTTGAGCTCATTCCGACACCGTCGCGAAAAATGACGAAATTGCCCCCGACGCGATTTTTGCTTCCAATCAACCAGCCAAATTTCAGCCCATTCCGACCCCGTCTCGAAAAATGACGAAATTGCCCTTGGCACGATTTTTGTTACCAGTCAACCTGCCAAATTACAGCCCATTCAAACCATCGAGAAAAATGAAGAAATTCCCCCCGGCGCAATTTTTGTTTCCCATCAACCTGCCAAATCTTAGCCCATTCCGACACCGTCGCGAAAACTGACGAAATTAACCCCGGCGCAGTTTTTGTTTCCGATCAACCTGTCAAATTTGAGACCATTCCGACACCGTCGCAAAAAATGACGAAACTGCTCCAGGCGAGATTTTTGTTTCCGATCAGCCTGTCAAATTTTAGCCCATTCCGACACCGTCGTGAAAAATGACGAAATTGCCCCCGACGCGATTTTTATTTCCAATCAATCTCCCAAATTTCAGACCATTCCGACACCTTCGCGAAAAATGACGAAATTGCCCCCGGCGCGATTTTTGTTTACGATCAGCCTGTCAAATTTGAGCCCATTCCTACACCGTCGTGAAAAATGCCGAAATTGCCCCCGGCGCAATTTTTGTTTCCCATCAACCTGGCAAATTTTAGCCCATTCCGACACCGTCGTGAAAAATGACGAAATTGCCCTTGGCGCGATTTTTGTTTCTGATCAACCTGTCAAATTTGAGCCCATTCTGACACCGTTGCGAAAAATGACGAAATTGCCTGCAGCGCGATTTTTGCTTCCAGTCAACCAGCCAAATTTCAGCCCATTCCGACACCGTCACGAAATATGACGAAATTTCCCCCGGCGCGATTTTTGTTTCCAGTCAACTTGCCAAATTTCAGCCCATTCCGACACCGCCGCAAAAAATGACGAAATTGCTCCGGACGCAATTTTGGTTTCCCATCAACCTGCCAAATCTTAGCCCATTGCGACACCGTCGTGAAAAATTACAAAATTGCCCCCGGCGCGGTTTTTGTTTCCGATCAGCCTGTCAAATTTGAGCCCATTCCAACACCGTCGCGAAAAATGACGAAATTGCCCTCGGCGCAATTTTTGTTTCCCATCAACCTGGCAAATTTTAGCCCATTCCGACACCGTCGTGAAAAATGACGAAATTGCCCTCGGCGCGATTTTTGTTTCCCATCAACCTGGCAAATTTGATCCCATTCTGATACCGTCGTGAAAAATGACGAAATTGCCCCTGGCGCGATTTTTGTTTCTGATCAACCTGTCAAATTTGATCCCATTCTGACACCGTCGTGAAAAATGACGAAATTGCCCGCAGCGCTATTTTCGCATCCAGTCAACCAGCCAAATTTCAGCCCATTCCGACACCGTCGCGAAAAATGACGAAATTGCCCCTGGCGCGATTTTTGTTTCCAGTCAACTTGCAAAATTTCAGCCCATTCCAACACCGTCGCGAAAAACGACGAAATTGCCCCCGACGCAATTTTGGTTTCCCATCAACCTGCCAAATCTTAGCCCATTGCAACACCGTCGTGAAAAATGACGAAATTGCCCCCGGCGCGATTTTTGTTTCCGAACAGCCTGTCAAATTTGAGCACATTCCGACACCGTCGCAAAAAATGATGAAATTGCCCTTGGCGCAATTTTTGTTTCCGATCAACCTATCAAATTTGAGCCCATTCCGACACAATCGCGAAAAATTACGAAATTGCCCCCAGCGCGATTTTTGCTTCTGATCAACCTGTCAAATTTGAGCCCATTATGACACCGTCGCGAAAAATGACGAAATTGCACGCAGCGCGATTTTTCCTTCCAGTCAACCTGCCAAATTACAACCCATTCCGACACCGTCGAGAAAAATGAAGAAATTGCCCCCGGCGCAATTTTTGTTTCCCGTCAACCTGCCAAATCTTAGCCTATTCCGACACCGTCGCGAAAACTGACGAAATTGACCCCGGCGTGGTTTTTGTTTCCGATCAACCTATCAAATTTGAGCCCATTCCGACACCGTCGCGAAAAATGATGAAACTGCCCCAGGCGCGATTTTTGTTTCCGATCAGCCTGTCAAATTTTAGCCCATTCCGACACCGTCGTGAAAAATGACGAAATTGTCCCCGGCGCGATTTTTATTTCCAATCAAACAGCCAAATTTCAGCCCATTCCGACTTCGTCGCGAAAAATGACGAAATTGCTACTGGCGCGATTTTTGTTTCCGATCAACCAGTCAAATATTAGCCCATTCCGACACCGTCGCGAAAAATGACGAAATTGCTCCTGGCCCGATTTTTGTTTCCCATCAACCTGCCGAATTTCAGCCCATTCCGACACCGTCGCGAAAAATGACGAAATTGCCCTGGCGTGGTTTTTGTTTCCCATCAACCTGCCAAATTTCTGCCCATTCCGACACCGTCGCGAAAAATGACGAAATTGGCCCTGGCGTGATTTTTATTTCCAATCAACCGGCCAAATTTCAGCCCATTCCGACAACGTCGCAAAAAATGACGAAATTGCCACCGACGCGATTTTTGTTTCCCATTAACCTGCCAAATTTCAGCCCATTCCGACACCGTCGCGAAAAATGACGAAATTGCCCTCGGCGCGATTTTTGTTTCCCATCAACCTGCAAAATTTTTGCCCATTCCGACACCGTTGTGAAAAATGAAGAAATTGCCCCCGGCGTGATTTTTGTTTCCGATCAACCTGTCAAATTTGAGCCCATTCCGACACCGTCGCGAAAAATGAAGAAATTGCCCCCGGAGCGATTTTTGTTTCCGATCAGCTTGTCAAATTTTAGCCCATTCCGACACCGCCGTGAAAAATGTCGAAATTGCCCACGACGCGATTTTTATTTCCAATCAACCTGCCAAATTACAGACCATTTCAACACCGTCGCGAAAAATGACGAAATTGCCCACGACACGGTTTTTGTTTCCGATCAGCCTGTCAAATTTGATCCCATTCCGACATCATCGTGAAAAATACCGAAATTGCCCTCGGGCCGATTTTTGTTTCCTATCAACCTGTCAAATTTGAGCCCATTCGGACACCGTCGTGAAAAATGACGAAATTGCCCCTGGCGCGATTTTTGTTTCCAATCAACCTGTCAAATTTGAGCCCAATCGGACAACATCGTAAAAAATGACGAAATTGCCCCTGGCGCCATTTTTGTTCCCGATCAACCTGTCAAATTTGAGCCCATTCGTACACCGTCGTGAAAAATGACGAAATTGAACCTGGTGCCGTTTTTGTGTCCGATCAACCTGTCAAGTTTTAGCTCAGTCCGACACCGTCGCGAAAAATGACCAAATTTCCCCCGGCGCGATTTTTGCTTCACGTCAACCAGCCAAATTTCAACCCATTCCGACACCATCGCGAAAAATGATGAAATTGCCACTAGAGAGATTTTTGATTCAAGTCAACCTGCCAAATTTCAGCCCATTCCGGCACCGTCGCGAAAAATGACGAAATTGCCCCCCGCGCAATTTTTGTTTCCCCTCAACCTGCAAAATCTTAGCCCATTCCGACACCGTCATGAAAAATGAAGAAATTGCCCCCGGCGCGATTTTTGTTTCCGATCAACCTGTCAAATTTGAGCCCATTCCGACACTGTCGAGAAAAATGACGAAATTGCCCTCGGCGCAATTTTTGTTTCCCATCAACCTGGCAAATTTTAGCCCATTCCGACACCTTCGTGAAAAATGTGGAAATTGCCCATGGCGCGATTTTCGTTTCTGATCAACCTGTCAAATTTGAGCCCATTCTGACACCGTCGCGAAAAATGACGAAATTGCCCGCATCGCGATTTTTCCCTCCAGTCAACCAACCAAATTTCAGCCCATTCCGACATAGTCACGAAAAATGACGAAATTGCCCCTGGTGCGATTTTTGTTTCCAGTCAACCTGCTAAATTTCAGCCCATTCCGACACCATCGCGAAAAACGACGAAATTGCCCCCGGCGCAATTTTGGTTTCCCATTAACCCGCCAATTCTTTGCCCGTTGCGACACCGTCGTGAAAAATGACGAAATTACCCCCGGCGCGATTTTTGTTTCCGAACAGCCTGTCAAATTTGAGCCCATTCCGACACCGTCGCGAAAAATGACGAAATTGCCCTTGGCGCGATTTTTGTTTCCGATCAACCTATCAAATTTGAGCCCATTCCGACACAATCGTAAAAAATTACGAAATTGCCCCCAGCGCGATTTTTGTTTCCGATCAACCTGTCAAATTTGAGCCCATTCTGACACCGTCGCGAAAAATGACGAAATTGCACGCAGCGCGATTTTGCTTCCAGTCAACCAGCCAAATTTCAACCCATTCCGACACCGTCGCGAAAAATGACGAAATTGCCCCTGGTGCAATTTTTGTTTCCCATCAACTTGCCAAATCTTAGCCCATTCCGACACCGTCGCGAAAAATGACGAAATTGCTCGTGGCGCGATTTTTGTTTCCGATCAACTTTTCAAATTTGAGCCCATTCCGGCACCATCGCAAAAAATGACGAAATTGCCCCCGGCGCGATTTTTGTTTCCGATCAACCTGTCAAATATTAGCCCATTCCGACACCGTCGCGAAAAATGACGAAATTGCCCCCGGCGCAATTTTTGTTTCCCATCAACCTGCCAAATTTTAGCCCATTCCGACACCGTCGTGAAAAATTACGAAATTCCCCCCGGCGCGGTTTTTGTTTCCGATCAACCTGTCAAATTTGAGTCCATTCTGACACCGTCGCGAAAAATGACCGAATTTCCCCCGGCGCGATTTTTGCTTCAAGTCAACTAGATAAATTTCAGCTCATTCCGACACCGTCGCGAAAAATGACGAAATTGCCCCTGGTGCGATTTTTGATTCAAGTCAACCAGCCAAATTTCAGCCCATTCCGACACCGTCGCGAAAAATGACGAAATTACCCCCGCGCAATTTTTGTTTCCTGTCAACCTGCCAAATTTCAACCCATTCCGACACCGTCGCGACAAATGACAAATTGCCCCTGGCGCGATTTTTGTTTCCGATCAACCTGTCAAATTTGAGCCCATTCTGACACCATCGCAAAAAATGACGAAATTGTCCCCGGCTCGATTTTTATTTCCAATCAACCTACCAAATTTCAGCCCATTCCGACACCGTCTCGAAAAATGACGAAATTGCCCCCGGCACGATTTTTGTTCCCGATCAACCTGTCAAATTTGAGCTCATTCCGACACCGTCTCGAAAAATGTCGAAATTACCCCTGGCGCGGTTATTGTGTCCGATCAACCTGTCAAGTTTTAGCTCATTCCGACACCGTCGTGAAAAATTACGAAATTGCCCCTGGCGCGATTTTTGTTTCCGATCAACCTGTCAAATTTGAGCCCATTCTGACACCGTCGCGAAAAATGACGAAATTGCCCCCGGCGCGATTTTTGCTTCCAGTCAACCAGCCAAATTTCAGCCCATTCCGACACCGTCACGAAAAATGACGAAATTGCCCCTGGCGCGATTTTTGTTTCCAGTCAACTTGCCAAATTTCAGCCCATTCCGACACTGTCACGAAAAATGACGAAATTGCTCCGGACGCAATTTTGGTTTCCCATCAACCTGCCAAATCTTAGCCCATTGCGACACCGTCGTGAAAAATTACGAAATTGCCCCCGGCGCGATTTTTGTTTCCGATCAGCCTGTGAAATTTGAGCCCATTCCAACACCGTCGTGAAAAATGACGAAATTGCCCTCGACGCAATTTTTGTTTCCCATCAACCTGGCAAATTTTAGCCCATTCCGACACCGTCGTGAAAAATGACGAAATTGCCCCTGGCGCGATTTTTGTTTCTGATCAACCTGTCAAATTTGATCCCATTCTGACACCGTCTTGAAAAATGATGAAATTGCCCACAGCGCGATTTTCGCTTCCAGTCAACCAGCCAAATTTCAGCCCATTCCGACACCGTCACGAAAAATGAAGAAATTGCCCCTGGCGCGATTTTTGTTTCCGGTCAACTTGCCAAATTTCAGCCCATTCCAACACCGTCGCGAAAAACGACGAAATTGCCCCCGGTTCAATTTTTGTTTCCCATCAACCTGCCAAATCTTAGCACATTGCGACACCGTCGCGAGAAATGACGAAATTACCCCCGGCGCGATTTTTGTTTCCGAACAGCGTGTCAAATTTGAGCACATTCCGACACCGTCGCGAAAAATGACGAAATTGCCCTTGGCGCAATTTTTGTTTCCGATCAACCTATCAAATTTGAGCCCATTCCGACACAATCGCAAAAAATTACGAAATTGCCCCCAGCGTGATTTTTGTTTCCGATCAACCTGTCAAATTTGAGCCCATTCTGACACCGTCGCAAAAAACGACGAAATTGCACGTAGCGCGATTTTTGCTTCCAGTCAACCTTCCAAATTACAGCCCATTCCGACACCGTCGAGAAAAATGAAGAAATTGCCCCCGGCGCAATTTTTGTTTCCCGTCAACCTGCCAAATCTTAGCCTATTCCGACACCGTCGCGAAAACTGACGAAATTGACCCCGGCGTGGTTTTTGTTTCCGATCAAGCTGTCAAATTTGAGCCCATTCCGACACCGTCGCGAAAAATGATGAAACTGCCCCAGGCGCTATTTCTGTTTCCGATCAGCCTGTCAAATTTTAGCCAATTCCGACACCGTCGTGAAAAATGATGAAATTGCCCCCGGAGCGATTTTTATTTCCAATCAAACAGCCAAATTTCAGCCCATTCTGACATCGTCGCGAAAAATGACGAAATTGCTACTGGCGCGATTTTTGTTTCCGATCAACCAGTCACATATTAGCCCATTCCGACACCGTCGCGAAAAATGACGAAATTGCTCCTGGCCCGATTTTTGTTTCCCATCAACCTGCCGAATTTCAGCCCATTCCGACACCGTCGCGAAAAATGATGAAATTGCACCATGCGCGATTTTTGTTTCCAATCAGCCTGCCAAATTTCCGCCCATTCCGACACCGTAGCGAAAAATGACGAAATTGCCCTGGCGTGGTTTTTGTTTCCCGTCAACCTGCCAAATTTCTGCCCATTCCTACACCGTCGCGAAAAATGACGAAATTGGCCCTGGCGCGATTTTTATTTCCAATCAACCGGCCAAATTTCAGCCCATTCCGACACCGTCGCAAAAAATGACGAAATTGCCCTCGGCGCGATTTTTGTTTCCCATCAACCTGCAAAATTTTTGCCCATTTCGACACCGTCGTGAAAAATGAAGAAATTGCCCCCGGCTCGATTTTTGTTTCCGATCAGCTTGTCAAATTTTAGCCCATTCCGACACCGTCGTGAAAAATGTCGAAATTACCCCACGACGCGATTTTTATTTCCAATCAACCTGCCAAATTACAGACCATTCCGACACCGTCGCGATAAATGACGAAATTGCCCCCGGCACGATTTTTGTTTCCGATCAGCCTGTCAAATTTGATCCCATTCCGACACCATCTCGAAAAATGCCTAAATTGCCCCCGGCCCAATTTTTGTTTCCGATCAACCTGTCAAACTTGAGCCCATTCCGACACCGTCGCGAAAAATGTCGAAATTGCCGCTGGCGCGATTTTTGTTTCCAATCAACCTGTCAAATTTGAGCCCAATCGGACAACGTCGCGAAAAATGACAAAATTGCCCCTGGCGCCATTTTTGTTCCCGATCAACCTATCAAATTTGAGCCTATTCCAACACCGTCGCGAAAAATGACGAAATTGAACCTGGTGCCGTTTTTGTGTACGATCAACCTGTCAAGTTTTAGCTCATTCCGACATCGTTGCGAAAAAAGACGAAACTGCCCCTGGCGCGATTTTTGTTTCCGATCAACCTGTCAAATTTTAGTCCATTCCGAAACCGTTGGGAAAAATGACGAAATTGCCCCCGGCGTGATTTTTATTTCCAATCAACCTGCCAAATTTCAGCCCATTCCGACACCGTCGCGAAAAATGACGAAATTGCCCCCAGCGTGGTTTTTGTTTCCGATCAACCTGTCAAATTTGAGTCCGTTCTGACACCGTCGCGAAAAATGACCAAATTTCCCCCGGCGCGATTTTTGCTTCACGTCAACCAGCCAAATTTCAACCCATTCCGGCACCATCGCGAAAAATGATGAAATTGCCACTAGAGCGATTTTTGATTCAAGTCAACCTGCCAAATATCAGCCCATTCCAGCACCGTCGCGAAAAACGACGAAATTGCCCCCGGCGCAATTTTGGTTTCCCATTAACCTGCCAATTCTTAGCCCGTTGCGACACCGTCGTGAAAAATGACGAAATTGCCCCCGGTGCGGTTTTTGTTTCCGAACAGCCTGTCAAATTTGAGCCCATTCCGACACCGTCGCGAAAAATGACGAAATTGCCCTTGGCGCGATTTTTGTTTCCGATCAACCTATCAAATTTGAGCCCATTCCGACACAATCGTAAAAAATTATGAAATTGCCCTCGGCGCGATTTTTGTTTCCGATCAACCTGTCAAATTTGAGCCCATTCTGACACCGTCGCGAAAAATGACGAAATTGCATGCAGCGCGATTTTTGGTTCCAGTCAACCAGCCAAATTTCAGCACATTCCGACATCGTCGCAAAAAATGAAGAAATTGCACCTGGCGCAATTTTTGTTTCCCATCAACTTGCCAAATCTTAGCCCATTCCGACACCGTCGCGAAAAGTGACGAAATTGCTCGTGGCGCGATTTTTGTTTCCGACAACCTGTCAAATTTGAGCCCATTCCGGCACCATCGCAAAAAATGACGAAATTGCCCCTGGCGCGATTTTTGTTTCCGATCAACCTGTCAAATATTAGCCCATTCCGACACCGTCGTGAAAAATGACGAAATTGCCCCCGGCGCGGTTTTTGTTTCCGATCAACCTGTCAAATTTGAGTCCATTCTGACACCGTCGCGAAAATTGACCGAATTTCCCCCGGCACGATTTTTGCTTCAAGTCAACCAGCTAAATTTCAGCTCATTCCGACACCGTCGCAAAAAATGACGAAATTGCCCCTGGCGCGACTTTTGATTCAAGTCATCCAGCCAAATTTCAGCCCATTCCGACACCGTCGCGAAAAATGACGAAATTACCCACGCGCAATTTTTGTTTCCTGTCAACCTGCCAAATTTCAACCCATTCCGACACCGTCGCGACAAATGACGAATTGCCCCTGGCGCGATTTTTGTTTCCGATCAACCTGTCAAATTTGATCCCATTCTGACACCATCGAAAAAAATGACGAAATTGCCCCCGGCTCGATTTTTATTTCCAATCAACCTGCCAAATTTCAGCCCATTCCGACACCGTCTCGAAAAATGACGAAATTGCCCCCGGCGCGATTTTTGTTCCCGATCAACCTGTCAAATTTGAGCTCATTCAGACACCGTCGCGAAAAATGTCGAAATTGCCCCTGGCGCGGTTATTGTGTCCGATCAAACTGTCAAGTTTTAGCCCATTCCGACACCGTCGCGAAAAATTACGAAATTGCCCCTGGCGCGATTTCTGTTTCCAATCAACCTGTCAAATTTGAGCTCATTCTGACACCGTCGCGAAAAATGACGAAATTACCACCGGCGCGATTTTTGCTTCCAGTCAACCAGCCAAATTTCAGCCCATTCCGACCCCGTCTCGAAAAATGACGAAATTGCCCTTGGCACGATTTTTGTTACCAGTCAACCTGCCAAATTACAGCCCATTCAAACCATCGAGAAAAATGAGGAAATTGCCCCCGGCGCAATTTTTGTTTCCTATCAACCTCCCAAATCTTAGCCCATTCCGACACCGTCGCGAAAACTGACGAAATTGACCCTGGCGCAGTTTTTGTTTCCGATCAACCTGTCAAATTTGAGACCATTCCGACACCGTCGCAAAAAATGACGGAATTGCCCCCGACGCGATTTTTATTTCCAATAAACCTCCCAAATTTCAGACCATTCCGACACCCTCGCGAAAAATGACAAAATTGCCCCCGGCGCGATTTTTGTTTCCGATCAGCCTGTCAAATTTGGGCCCATTCCAACACCGTCGTGAAAAATACCGAAATTGCCCCCGGCGCAATTTTTGTTTCCCATCAACCTGGCAAATTTTAGCCCATTCCGACACCGTCGTGAAAAATGACGAAATTGCCCCCGGCGCAATTTTTGTTTCCCATCAACCTGGCAAATTTTAGCCCATTCCGACACCGTCGTGAAAAATGACGAAATTGCCCCTGGCGCGATTTTTTTTTCTGATCAACCTGTCAAATTTTAGCCCATTCTGACACCGTCGCGAAAAATGACGAAATTGCCCACAGCGCGATTTTTGCTTCCAGTCAACCAGCCAAATTTCAGCCCATTTCGACGCTGTCACGAAAAATGACGAAATTGCCCCTGGCGCGATTTTGTTTCCAGTCAACTTGCCAAATTTCAGCCCATTCCGACACCGTCGCGAAAAACGACGAAATTGCTCCGGACGCAATTTTGGTTTCCCATCAACCTGCCAAATCTTAGCCCATTGCGACACCGTCGTGAAAAATTACGAAATTGCCCCCGGCGCAATTTTTGTTTCCGATCAACCTATCAATTTGAGCCCATTCCGACACAACCGCAAAAAATTACGAAATTACCCCCGGCGCGATTTTTGTTTCCGATGAACTTGACAAATTTGAGCCCATTCTGACACCGTCGAGAAAAATGACGAAATTGCACGCAGGGCGATTTTTGCTTCCAGTCAACCAGCCAAATTTCAGCCCATTCTGATACCGTCGCGAAAAATGACGAAATTGCCCCCGGCGCGATTTTTGTTCCCGATCAACCTATCAAATTTGAGCTCATTCCGACACCGTCGCGACAAATGTCGAAATTGCCCCTGGCGCGATTTTTGCTTCCGATCAACCTGTCAAATTTGAGCCCATTCTGACACCGTCGTGAAAAATGACGAAATTGCCACCGGCGCGATTTTTGCTTCCAGTCAACCAACCAAATTTCAGCCCATTCCGACCCTGTCTCGAAAAATGACGAAATTGCCCCTGGCGCGATTTTTGTTACCAGTCAACCTGCCAAATTACAGCCCATTCCGACACCGTCGAGAAAAATGAAGAAATTGCCCCCGGAGCAATTTTTGATTCCCATCAACCTGCCAAATCTTAGCCCATTCCGACACCGTCGCGAAAAATTTCAAAATTGACCCTGGTGCCGTTTGTGTCCGATCAACCTGTCAAGTTTTAGCCCATTCCGACACCGTCGCGAAAAATGATGAAACTGCCCCTGGCGCGATTTTTGTTTCCGATCAACCGGTCAAATTTTAGCCCATTCCGACACCGTCGGGAAAAATGACAAAATTGCCTCCGGCGCGATTTTTATTTCCAATCAACCTGCCAAATTTCAGCCCATTCCGACACCGTTGCGAAAAATGACGAAATTGCCCCCAGCGCAGTTTTTATTTCCGATCAACCTGTCAAATTTGTGTCCATTCGGACACCGTCGCGAAAAATGACCAAATTTCCCCGGCGCGATTTTTGCTTCACGTCAACCAGCCAAATTTCAGCACATTCCCACACCATCGCGAAAAATGACGAATTTACCACTGGAGCGATTTTTGATTCAAGTCAACTTGCCAAATTTCAGCCCATTCCGGAACCGTCGCGAAAAATGACGAAATTACCCCTCGCGCAACTTTTGTTTCCCCTCAACCTGCAAAATTTTAGCCCATTCCGACACCGTCGTGAAAAATGAAGAAATTACCCCCGGCGCGATTTTTGTTTCCGATCAACATGTCAAATTTGAGCCCATTCCGACACCGTAGCGAAAAATGATAAAATTGCCCTCGGCGCAATTTTTGTTTCCCATCAACCTTGCAAATTTTAGCCCATTCCGACACCGTCGTGAAAAATGACGAAATTGCACCTGGCGCGATTTTTGTTTCTGATCAACCTGTCAAATTTGATCCCATTCTGACACCGTCGTGAAAAATGACAAAATTGCCCGCAGCGCGGTTTTCGCTTCCAGTCAACCAGCCAAATTTCAGCCCATTCCGACACCGTCGCGAAAAATGACGAAATTGCCCCTGGCGCGATTTTTGTCTCCAGTCAACTTGCCAAATTTCAGCCCATTCCAACACCGTCGCGAAAAACGACGAAATTGCCCCCGGCGAAATTTTGGTTTCCCATCGACCTGCCAAATCTTAGCCCATTGCGACACCGTCGTGAAAAATGACGAAATTGCTCCCGACGCGATTTTTGTTTCCGAACAGCCTGTCAAATTTGAGCACATTTCGACACCGTCGTGAAAAATGACGAAATTGCCCTTGGCGCAATTTTTGTTTCCGATCAACCTATCAAATTTGAGCCCATTCCGACATAATCGCAAAAAATTACGAAATTGCCCCCGACGCGATTTTTGTTTCCGATCAACCTGTCAAATTTGAGCCCATTCCGACACCGTCGCGAAAAATGACGAAATTGCCCTTGGCACAATTTTTGTTTACGATCAACCTATCAAATTTGAGCCCATTCCGACACAATCGCAAAAAATTACGAAACTGCCCCCGGCGCGACTTTTGTTTCCGATCAACCTGTCAAATTTGAGTCCATTCTGACACCGTCGCGAAAAATGTCGAAATTGCACGCAGCGCGATTTTTGCTTCCAGTCAACCTGCCAAATTACAGCCCATTCCGACACCGTCGAGAAAAATGAAGAAATTGCCCCCGGCGTAATTTTTGTTTCCCATCAACCTGCCAAATCTTAGCCTATTTCGACACCGTCGCGAAAACTGACGAAATTGAATCCCGGCGTGGTTTTTGTTTTCGATCAACCTGTCAAATTTGAGCCCATTCCGACACCATCGCGAAAAATGACGAAACTGCCCCAGCCGCGATTTTTGTTTCCGATCAGCCTGTCAAATTTTAGCCCATTCCAACACCGTCGTGAAAAATGACGAAATTGCCCCCGACGCGATTTTCATTTCCAATCAACCTGCCAAATTTCAGACCATTCCGACACCGTCGCGAAAAATGACGAAATTGCCCCCCGCGCGATTTTTGTTTCCGATCAGCCCGTCAAATTTGAGCCCATTCCGACACCGTCGCGACAAATGACGAAATTGCCCCGGCGCGGTTTTTGTTTCCCATCAACTGCCAAATTTCAGCACATTTCGACACCGTCACGAAAAATGACGAAATTGGCCCTGGCGCGATTTTTATTTCCAATCAACCTGCCAAATTTCAGCCCATTCCGACACCGTCGCGAAAAATGACGAAATTGCCCCCGGCACGATTTTTGTTTCCCATTAACCTGCCAAATTTCAGCCCATTCCGACACCGTCGCGAAAAATGACGAAATTGCCCTCGGCGCGATTTTTGTTTCCCATCAACCTGCAAAATTTTAGCCCATTCCGACACCGTCGTGAAAAATGAAGAAATTGCCCCCGGCGCGATTTTTGTTTCCGATCAACCTGTCAAATTTGAGCCCATTCCGACACCGTCGCGAAAAATGAAGAAATTGCCCCCGGAGCGATTTTTGTTTCCGATCAGCTTGTCAAATTTTAGCCCATTCCAACACCGTCGGCAAAAATGTCGAAATTTCCCCCGACGCGATTTTTATTTCCAATCAACCTGCCAAATTTCAGACCAATTCGACACCGTCGCGAAAAATTACGAAATTGCCCCCGATACAGTTTTTGTTTTCGATCAGCCTGTCAAATTTGATCCCATTCCGACACCGTCGTGAAAAATGCCAAAATTGCCCCTGGCCCGATTTTTGTTTCCGATCAACCTGTCAAATTTGAGCCCATTCGGACACCGTCGCAAAAAATGACAAAATTGCCCCTGGTGCGATTTTTGTGTCCAATCAACCTGCCAAATTTGAGCCCATTCGGACAACGTCAAGAAAAATGACGAAATTGCCCCTGGCGTCATATTTGTTCCCGATCAACCTGTCAAATTTGAGCCCATTCCGACACCGTCGCGAAAAATGACGAAATTGAACCTGGTGCCGTTTTTGTGTCCGATCAACATGTCAAGTTTTAGCTCATTCCGATACCGTCGCGAAAAATGACGAAACTGCCCCTGGCGCGATTTTTGTTTCCGATCAACCTGTCAAATTTTAGTCCATTCCGAAACCGTCGAGAAAAATGATGAAATTACCCCTCGCGTGATTTTTATTTCCAATCAACCTGCCAAATTTCAGCCCATTTCGACACCGTCGTGAGAAATGACGAAATTGCCCCCAGCGTGGTTTTTGTTTCCGATCAACCTGTCAAATTTGAGTCCGTTCTGACACCGTCGCGAAAAATGACAAAATTTCCCCCGGCGCGATTTTTGATTCACGTCAACCAGCCAAATTTCAACCCATTCCGACACCATCGCGAAAAATGATGAAATTGCCACTAGAGCGATTTTTTGATTCAAGTCAACCTATCAAATTTCAGCCCATTCCGGCACCGTTCTGAAAAATGACGAAATTGCCCCCGCGCAATTTTTGTTTCCCCTCAACGTGCAAAATCTTAGCCCATTCCGACACCGTCGTGAAAAATGAAGAAATTGCCCCCGGCGCGATTTTTGTTTCCGATCAACTTGTCAAATTTGAGCCATTCCGACACCGTCGCGAAAAATGACGAAATTGCCCTCGGCGCAATTTTTGTTTCCCATCAACCTGGCAAATTTTAGCCCATTCCGACACCGTCGTGAAAAATGACGAAATTGCCCCTGGCGTAATTTTTGTTTTTGATCAACCTGTCAAATTTGAACCCATTCTGACATCGTCGTGAAAAATGACGAAATTGCCCGCAGCGCGATTTTTGCTTCCAGTCAACCAACCAAATTTCAGCCCATTCCGACACCGTCACCGTCACGAAAAATGATGAAATTGCCCTTGGTGCGATTTTTGTTTCCAGTCAACCTGCTAAATTTCAGCCCATTCCGACACCATTGCGAAAAACGACGAAATTGTCCCCGGCGCAATTTTGGTTTCCCATTAACCTGCCAAATCTTAGCCCGTTGCGACACCGTCGTGAAAAATGACGAAATTGCCCCCAGCGCGGTTTTTGTTTACGAACAGCCTGTCAAATTTGAGCCCATTCCGACACCATAGCGAAAATTGACGAAATTTCCCTTGGCGCGATTTTTGTTTCCGATCAACCTATCAAATTTGAGGCCATTCCGACACAATCGCAAAAAATGACGAAATTGCCCTCGGCACGATTTTTGTTTCCGATCAACCTGTCAAATTTGAGTCCATTCTAACACCGTCGCGAAAAATGACGAAATTGCCCGCAGCGCGATTTTTGCTTCCAGTAATTTGAGCCCATTCCGACACCGTCGCAAAAAATGAAGAAATTGCCCCTGGCACGATTTTGGTTTCCAGTCAACCTGCCAAATTTCAGCCCATTCCGACACCTTCGCGAAGAATGACGAAATTGCCCCCGGCGCAATTTTTGTTTCCCATCAACCTGCCAATTCTTAGCCCATTCCGACACCGTCGCGAAAAATGACGAAATTGCCCTTGGCGCGATTTTTGTTTCCGATCGACCTGTCAAATTTGAGCCCATTCCGACACCATCACAAAAAATGACGAAATTGCCCCCGGCGCGATTTTTGTTTCCGATCGACCTGTCAAATTTGAGCCCATTCCGACACCATCGCAAAAATTGACAAAATTGCCCCCGGCGCGATTTTTGTTTCCGATCTACCTGTCAAATTTGAGCCCATTCTGACACCATCGCAAAAAATGACGAAGTTGCCACCGGCGCGATTTTTGCTTCCAGTCAACCAGCCAAATTTCAGCCCATTCCGACCCCGTCTCGAAAAATGACGAAATTTCCCCTGGCACGATTTTTGTTACCAGTCAACCTGCCAAATTGCAGCCCATTCAAACCGTCGAGAAAAATGAAGAAATTGCCCCCGGCGCATTTTTTGTTTCCCATCTACCTGCCAAATCTTAGCCCATTCCGACACCGCCGCGAAAACTGACGAAATTGACCCCGACGTAGTTTTTGTTTCCGATCAACCTGTCAAATTTGAGACCATTCCGACACCGTCGCGAAAAATGACGAAACTGCCCCAGGTGCGATTTTTGTTTCCGATCAGCCTGTCAAATTTTAGCCCATTCCGACACCGTCATGAAAAATGACGAAATTGCCCCCGATGCGATTTTTATTTCCAATCAACCTCCCAAATTTCAGACCATTCCGACACCTTCGCGAAAAAAGACGAAATTGCCCCCGGCGCGATTTTTGTTTCCGATCAGCCTGTCAAATTTGAGCCCATTCCGACACCGTCGTGAAAAATGCCGAAATTGCCCCCGGCCCGATTTTTGTTTCCGATCAACCTGTCAAATTTGGGCCCATTCGGACACTGTCACGAAAAATGACGAAATTGCCCCCGGCGCGATTTTTGTTTCCAATCAACCTGTCAAATTTGTGCCCATTCGGACAACGTCGCGAAAAATGACGAAATTTCCCCTGGCGCAATTTTTGTTCCCGATCAACCTGTCAAATTTGAGCCCATTACGACACCGTCGCGAAAAGTTTCAAAATTGAACCTGGTGCCGTTTTTGTGTCCGATCAACCTGTCAAGTTTTAGCCCATTCCGACACTGTCGCGAAAAATGATGAAACTGCCCCTAGCGCGATTTTTATTTCCGATAAACATGTCAAATTTTGGCCCATTCCGACATCGTCGGGAAAAATGACGAAATTGCCCCCGGCGCGATTTTTATTTCCAAACAACCTGCCAAATTTTAGCCCATTCCGGCACCGTCGCGAAAAATGACAAAATTGTCCCCAGCACGGTTTTTGTTTCCGATCAACCCGTCAAATTTGTGTCCATTCTGACACCGTCGCGAAAAATGACCAAATTTCCCCGGCGCGATTTTTGCTTCACGTCAACCAGCCAAATTTCAGCACATTCCGACACCGTCGCGAAAAATGACGAAATTGCCCAGGGAGCGATTTTTGATTCAAGTCAACTGCCAAATTTCAGCCCATTCCGGCACCGTCGCGAAAAATGATGAAATTGCCCCTCGCGTAATTTTTGTTTCCCCTCAACCTGCAAAATTTCAGCCCATTCCGACGCCGTCGTGAAAAATGAAGAAATTGCCCCCGGAGCGATTTTTGTTTCCGATTAACCTGTCAAATTTGAGCCATTCCGACACCGTCGCGAAAAATGACGATATTGCCCTCGGCCCAATTTTTGTTTCCCATCAACCTTGCAAATTTTAGCCCATTCCTACACCGTCGTGAAAAATGTCGAAATTGCCCCTGGCGCGATTTTTGTTTCTGATCAACCTGTCAAATTTGAGCCCATTCTGACACCGTCGCGAAAAATGACGGAATTGCCCACAGCGCGATTTTTGCTTCCAGTCAACCAGCCAAATTTCAGCCCATTCCGACACCGTCACGAAAAATGACCAAATTGCCCCTGGCACGATTTTTGTTTCCAGTCAACTTGCCAAATTTCAGCCCATTCCGACACCATCGCGAAAAACGACGAAATTGCTCCCGACGCAATTTAGGTTTCCCATCAACCTGCCAAATCTTAGCATATTGCGACACCGTCGTGAAAAATGACGAAATTGCCCCCGGTGCGGTTTTTGTTTACGAACAGCCTGTCAAATTTGAGCCCATTCCGACACCGTCGCGAAAAATGATGAAATTGCCCTTGGAGCGATTTTTGTTTCCGATCAACCTATCAAATTTGAGCCCATTCCGACACAATCGCAAAAAATTACGAAATTGACCCCGGCGCGATTTTTGTTTCCGATCAACTTGTCAAATTTGAGCCCATTCTGACACCGTCGCGAAAAATGACGAAATTGCACGCAGCGCGATTTTTGCTTCCAGTCAACCTGCCAAATTACAGCCCATTCCGACACCGTCGAGAAAAATGAAGAAATTGCCCCCGGCGCAATTTTTGTTTCTCATCAACCTGCCAAATCTTAGCCTATTCCGACACCGTCGTGAAAACTGACGAAATTGCCCTCGGCGCAATTTTTGTTTCCGATCAACCAGTCCAATTTGAGCCCATTCCGACACCGTCGCGAAAAATGACGAAACTGCCCCAGTCGCGATTTTTGTTTCCGATCAGCCTGTCAAATTTTAGCCCATTCCGACACCGTCGTGAAAAATGACGAAATTGCCCCCGACGCGATTTTCATTTCCAATCAACCTGCTAAATTTCAGACCATTCCGACACCGTCGTGAAAAAAGATGAAATTGCCCCAGGCGCGGTTTTTGTTTCCGATCAGCCTGTCAAATTTAAGCCCACTCCGACACCGTCGCGAAAAATGACAAAATTGCCCCCGGCCCGATTTTTGTTTCCGATCAACCTGTCAAATTTGAGCCCATTCGGACGCCGTCGCGAAAAATGACGAAATTACCCCTGGCGCGATTTTTGTTTTCAATCAACCTGTCAAATTTGAGCCCAATCGGACAACGTAGCGAAAAAAGACGAAATTACCCCTAGCGCCATTTTTGTTCCCAATCAACCAGTCAAATTTGAGCCCATTCCGACACCGTCGCGAAAA
Source organism: Olea europaea var. sylvestris (assembly GCF_002742605.1). NCBI lineage: Eukaryota > Viridiplantae > Streptophyta > Magnoliopsida > Lamiales > Oleaceae > Olea > Olea europaea. The sequence goes on along the minus strand of NW_019248967.1, from coordinate 11,299 downwards.
ATGACGAAACTGCCCCTGGCTCGATTTTTGTTTCCGATCAACCTGTCAAATTTAGCCCATTCCGACACCGTCGGGAAAAATGACGAAATTGCCCCCGGCGCGATTTTTATTTCCAATTAACCTGCCAAATTTCAGCCCATTCCGAAACCGTCGCGAAAAATGACGAAATTGCCCCCAGCGCGGTTTTTGTTTTCGATCAACCTGTCAAATTTGAGTCCATTCTGACACCGTCGCGAAAAATGACCAAATTTCCCCCGGCGCGATTTTTGCTTCACATCAACCAGCCAAATTTCAGCCCATTGCGACACCATCGTGAAAAATAACGAAATTGCCCCTGGAGCGATTTTTGATTCAAGTCAACCTGCCAAATTTCAGCCCATTCCGACACCGTCGCAAAAAATGACGAGATTGCCCCCCGCGCTATTTTTGTCTCCCCTTAACCTGCCAAATCTTAGCCCATTCCGACACCGTCGCGAAAAATGACGAAATTGCCCCTGACGTGATTTTTGTTTTACGATCAACCTGTCAAATTAGAGCCCATTTCGACACCGTCGCGAAAAATGACGAAATTACCCTCGACGCGATTTTTGTTTCCGGTAAACCTTTCAAATTTTAGCCCATTCCGACACCGTCTTGAAAAATGACGAAATTGCTCCCGGCGCGATTTTTATTTCCAATCAAACAGCCAAATTTCAGCCCATTCCGACACCGTCGCGAAAAATGACGAAATTGCCCCTAGCGCGATTTTTGTTTCCGATCAACCAGTCAAATATTAGCCCATTCCGACACCGTCGTGAAAATTGACGAAATTACTCCTGGCCCGATTTTTGTTTCCAATCAACCTGCCGAATTTCAGCCCATTCCGACACCGTCGTGAAAAATGACGAAATTGCAACAGGCGCGATTTTTGTTTCCAATCAGCCTACCAAATTTCCGTCCATTCCGACACCGTTGCGAAAAATGACGAAATTGCCCCAGCGCGATTTTTGTTTCCCATCAACCTGCCAAATTTCAGCCCATTCCGACACCGTCGCGAAAAATGACGAAATTGGCCCTGGCGCGATTTTTATTTCCAATCAACCTGCCAAATTTCAGTCCATTCCGACACCGTCGCGAAAAATGACGAAATTGCCCCCGGAGAGATTTTTGTTTCCCATTAACCTGGCGAATTTCAGCCCATTCCGACACCGTCGCAAAAAATGACGAAATTGCCCTCGGCACGATTTTTGTTTCCCATCAGCCTGCAAAATTTTAGCCCATTCCGACACCGTCGTGAAAAATGAAGAAATTGCCCTCGGCGCGATTTTTGTTTCCGATCAACCTGTCAAATTTGAGCCCATTCCGACACCGTCGCGAAAAATGAAGAAATTGCCCCCTGAGCGATTTTTGTTTCCGATCAGCCTGTCAAATTTTAGCCCATTCCGACACCATCGTGAAAAATGTCGAAATTGCCCCCGACGCGATTTTTATTTCCGATCAACCTGTCAAATTTGACCCCGTTCCGACACCGTCGCGAAAAATGATGAAATTGCCCCTGACGTGATTTTTGTTTCCGATCAACCTGTCAAATTTGAGCCCATTTCGACACCGTCGCGAAAAATGACGAAATTACCCTCGACGAGATTTTTGTTTCCGGTAAACCTTTCAAATTTTAGACCATTCCGACACCGTCTTGAAAAATGACGAAATTGCCCACGGCGCGATTTTTATTTCCAATCAAACAGCCAAATTTCAGCCCATTCCGACACCGTCGCGAAAAATGACGAAATTGCCCCTAGCGCGATTTTTGTTTCCGATCAACCTGTCAAATGTTAGCCCATTCCGACATCGTCGCGAAAAATGACAAAATTGCTCCTGGCCCGATTTTTGTTTCCAATCAACCTGCCGAATTTCAGCCCATTCCGACACCGTCGTGAAAAATGACGAAATTGCAACAGGCGCGATTTTTGTTTCCAATCAGCCTGCCAAATTTCCGCCCATTCCGACACCGTCGCGAAAAATGACGAAATTGCCCCGGCGCGATTTTTGTTTCCCATCAACCTGCCAAATTTCAGCCCATTCCGACACCGTCTTGAAAAATGACGAAATTGGCCCTGGCGCGATTTTTATTTCCAATCAACCTGCCAAATTTCAGCCCATTACGAGACCATCGCGAAAAATGACGAAATTGCCCCCGGAGCGATTTTTGTTTCCCATTAACCTGCCAAATTTCAGCCCATTCCGACACCGTCGCGAAAAATGACGAAATTGCCCTCGGCGCGATTTTTGTTTCCCATCAACCTGCAAAATTTTAGCCCATTCCGACACCGTCGTGAAAAATGAAGAAATTGCCCCCGGCGCGATTTTTGTTTCCGATCAACCTGTCAAATTTGAGCCCATTCCGACACCGTCGCGAAAAATGAAGAAATTGCCCCCGAAGCGATTTTTGTTTCCGATCAGCTTGCCAAATTTTAGCCCATTTCGACACCGTCGTGAAAAATGTCGAAATTGCCCCCGACGCGATTTTTATTTCCAATCAACCTGCCAAATTTCAGACCATTCCGACACCGTCGCGAAAAATTACGAAATTGCCCCCGGCACGATTTTTGTTTCCGATCAGCCTGTCAAATTTGATCCCATTCCGACACCGTCGTGAAAAATGACGAAATTCCCCCTGGCGCGATTTTTATTTCCAATCAACCTATCAAATTTGAGCCCATTCGGACAACGTCGCGAAAAATGACGAAATTGCCCTTGGCGCCATTTTTGTTCCCGATCAACCTGTCAAATTTGAGCCCATTTCGAGACTGTCGCGAAAAATGACGAAATTGAACCTGGTGCCGTTTTTGTGTCCGATCAACCTGTCATGTTTTAGCTCATTCCGACACCGTCGCGAAGAATGACGAAACTGCCCCTGGCGCGATTTTTGTTTCCGATCAACCTATCAAATTTTAGCCCATTCCGAAACCGTCGGGAAAAATGACGAAATTGCCCCCGGCGTGATTTTTATTTCCAATCAACCTGCCAAATTTCAGCCCATTCCGACACTGTCGAGAAAAATGATGAAATTGCCCCCAGCGTGGTTTTTGTTTCCGATCAACCTGTCAAATTTAAGTCCGTTCTGACATCGTCGCGAAAAATGACTAAATTTCCCCCGGCGCGATTTTTGCTTCACGTCAACCGGCCAAATTTCAACCCATTCCGACACCATCGCGAAAAATGATGAAATTGTCACAAGAGCGATTTTTTTATTCAAGTTAACTTGCCAAATTTCAGCCCATTCCGGCACCGTCGCGGAAAATGACGAAATTGCCCCCCGCGCAATTTTTGTTTCCCCTCAACCTGCAAAATCTTAGCCCATTCCGACACCGTCGTGAAAAATGAAGAAATTGCCGCCGACGCGATTTTTGTTTCCGATCAACCTGTCAAATTTGAGCCCATTTCGACACCGTCGCGAAAAATGACGAAATTGCCCTCGGCGCAATTTTTGTTTCCCATCAACCTGGCAAATTTTAGCCCATTCCGACACCGTCGTGAAAAATGACGAAATTGCCCCTGGCGCGATTTTTGTTTCTGATCAACCTGTCAAATTTGAGCCCATTCTGACACCGTCGCGAAAAATGAAGAAGTTGCAAGCAGCGCGATTTTTGCTTCCAGTCAACCAACCAAATTTCAGCCCATTCCGACACCGTCACGAAAAATGACGAAATTGCCCCTGGTACGATTTTTGTTTCCATTCAACCAGCTAAATTTCAGCCCATTCCGACACCATCGCGAAAAACGACGAAATTGCCCTCGGCGCAATTTTGGTTTCCCATTAACCTGCCAAATCTTAGCCCGTTGCGACACCGTCGTGAAAAATGACGAAATTGCTCTCGGCGCGATTTTTGTTTATGAACAGCCTGTCAAATTTGAGCCCATTCCGACACCGTCGCGAAAATTGACGAAATTGCCCTTGGCGCGATTTTTGTTTCCGATCAACCTATCAAATTTGAGCCCATTCCGACACAATTGCAAAAAATGACGAAATTGCCCCGGGCACGATTTTTGTTTCCGATCAACCTATCAAATTTGAGCCCATTCTAACACCGTCGCGAAAAATGACGAAATTGCCCCCAGCGCGATTTTTGCTTCCAGTCAACCAGCCAAATTTCAGCCCATTCCGACACCGTCGCAAAAAATGAAGAAATTGCCCCTTGGCGCGATTTTTGTTTCCGATCGACCTGTCAAATTTGAGCCCATTCCGACACCATCGCAAAAAATGACGAAATTGCCCCCGGCGTGATTTTTGCTTCCGATCAACCTGCCAAATTTGAGCTCATTCTGACACCATCGCAAAAAATGACGAAATTTCCCCCGGCGCGATTTTTGCTTCAAGTCAACCAGCTAAATTTCAGCTCATTCCGACACCGTCGCGAAAAATGACGAAATTGCCCCTGGCGCGATTTTTGATTCAAGTCAACCAGCCAAATTTCAGCCCATTCCGACACCGTGGCGAAAAATGACGAAATTACCCTCGCGCAATTTTTGTTTCCTGTCAACCTGCCAAATTTCAACCCATTCCGACACCGTCGCGACAAATGACGAATTGCCCCTGGCGCGATTTTCGTTTCCGATCAACCTGTCGAATTTTAGCCCATTCCGACGCCATCGTGACAAATGACAAAATTGATCCCTGGACGATTTTTGTTTCCATTCAACCTGCCAAATTTTAGCCCATTCGGACACCATCGCGACAAATGACAAAATTGCCCCCGGCGCGATTTTTGTTTTGAATCAACCTACCAAATTTCAGCCAATACCGACACCATCTCGACAAATGACGAAATTACCTCTGGTACTCTGGTACGATTTTTGTTTTAAATCAACCTGCCAAATTTCAGCCCATTCCGACACCGTCTCGAAAAATGACGAAATTACCCCTGACGTGGTTTTTGTTTCCGAACAACCTGTCAAATTTTAGACCATTCCGATACCGCCGCGGCAAATGACGAAATTGCCTCTTGCGCAATTTTTGTTTCCAATCAACCTGCCAAATTTCTGCCCATTTCGATACCGTCGCGACAAATGATGAAATTGCCCCCCGCGCGATTTTTGTTTCCAATCAACCGGCTAAATTTCAGCCCATTCCGACCCGTCGTGACAAATGACAAAATTGCCCCTTGCGTGATTTTTGTTTCCAATCAACCGGCCAAATTTAAGCCCAATCTGACTTCGTCGCGAAAAATGACGAAATTGCCCCTGGCGTGGTTTTTGTTTTCAATCAACTGGCCAAATTTCAGCCCATTCCAACATCGTCACAACAAATGACGAAATTACCCCTGGCGCGGTTTTTGTTTCCAATCAACCTGCCAAATTCAAGCCCATTTGGACACCTTCGCGAAAAATGACGAAAGTGCCCCTGGCGTGGTTTTTGTTACCGATCAACCTAAAATTTTTTTAGCACATTCCGATACCGTCGCAGCAAATGACGAAAGTACCCAGGAGCGATTTTTGTTTCCAATCAGCCAGCCAAATTTCAGCCCATTCTGACAACGTCGTGACAAATCACAAAAATGCCCGTGGCGCAATTTTTGATTCAAGTCAACCTGCCAAATTTCAGCCCATTCCGACACCATCGCAAAAAATGACGAAATTACCCCCCGCGCAATTTTTGTTCCCCGTAAACCTGCCAGATCTTAGCCCATTCCGACACCGTCGCGAAAAATGACGAAATTACACCTGGCACGACTTTTGTTTCCAATCAGCCTGCCAAATTTCTGCCCATTCCTACACCGTCGCAAAAAATGACGAAATTGCCCCCGGCGCGATTTTTGTTTCCCATCAACCTGCCAAATTTCAGCCCATTCCGACACCGTCGTGAAAAATGGCAAAATTGCCCCTGGCGCGATTTTTGTTTCCGGGCGCGATTTTTGTTTTCGATCAACCTGTCAAATATTAGCCCATTCAGACACCGTCGCAAAAAATGACGAAATTGCCACTGGCGCGATTTTTGTTTCCAATCAACCCGCCGAATTTCTGCCCATTCCGACACCGTCGCGAAAAATGACAAAATTGCACCTGGCGCGATTTTTGTTTCCAATAAGCTTGCCAAATTTCTACCCATTCCAACACCGTAGCGAAAAATGACGAAATTGCCCACGGCGCGATTTTTGTTTCCCATCAACCTGCCAAATTTCAGCCCATTCCGACACCGACGTGAAAAATGGCGAAATTGGCCCTGGCGCGATTTTTATTTCCAATCAACCAGCCAAATTTCAGCCCAATCCGACACCGTCGCGAAAAATGACGAAAATGCCCCTGGCGCGGTTTTTGTTTCCGATCAACCTGTCTAATATTAGCCCATTCCGACACGTCGTGAAAAATGACGAAATTGTCCCTGGCGCGATTTTCGTTTCCCATCAACCTGCCGAATTTCAGCGCACTCCGACACCGTCGCGAAAAAAGACGAAATTGCACCTGGCGCGATTTTTGTTTCCAATCAGCCTGCCAAATTTCCGCCCATTCCGACACCGCCGCGAAAAATGACGAAATTACCCACGGCGCGATTTTTGTTTCCCATCAACCTGCCAAATTTCAGCCCTTTCTGACACCGTCGTGAAAAATGGCGAAATTGGCCCTGGCGCAATTTTTTTTTCCAATCAACCTTGCCAAATTTTAGCCCATTCCGACACCGTCGCGAAAAATGACGAAATTGCCCCCGGCGCAGTTTTTGTTTCACATTAACCTACCAAATTTCAGCCATTCTGACACCATCGCGAAAAATGACGAAATTGCCCCCGGCGCGATTTTTGCTTCCAGTCAACCAGCCAAATTTCAGCCCATTCCGACCCAGTCGCGAAAAATGACGAAATCGCCCCGAGCGCGATTTTTGTTACCAGTCAACCTGCCAAATTAAAGCTCATTCCGACACCATCGCGAAAAATGACGAAATTGCCCCCAGCGCAGTTTTTGTTTCCCATCAACCTGCTAAATCTCAGCCCATTCCGACACCGTCGCGAAAAATGACGAAATTGCCATGGCGCGAATTTTGTTTCCTATCAACCTGCAAAGTTTTAGCCCATTCCGACATCGTCGCGAAAAATGACGAAATTGCCCCCAGCGCGATTTTTGTTTCCCATCAACCTGCAAAATTTAAGCCCATTCTGACACCGTCGAGAAAAATGAAGAAATTGCCCCCGGCACGATTTTTGTTTCCGATCGACCTGTCAAATTTGAGCGCATTCCGACACCATCGCGAAAAGTGGCGAAATTACCCCCCGCGCGATTTTTGTTTCCCGTCAACCTGCCAAATTTCAGCCCATTCCGATAACGTCGTGAAAAATGGCGAAGTTGGCACGGGCGCGATTTTTATTTCCAATCAACCAGCCAAATTTCTGCCCATTCCGACACCGTCGCGAAAAATGACGAAATTGACCCCCGCGCGGTTTTTGTTTCCGATCAACCAGTCAAATTTGAGCCCATTCCGACACCGTCGCGAAAAATGACGAAATTGCCCCTGCCGCGATTTTTGTTTCCGATCAACCAGTCAAATTTTAGCCCATTCCGATACCGTTGGGAAAAATGACGAAATTGCCCCCGGCGCGATTTTTAATTCCAATCAACCTGCCAAATTTCAGCCCATTTCGGCACCGTCGCGAAAAATGACGAAATTGCCCCCAGCGCAATTTTTGTTTCCCCTCAACCTGCCAAATCTTAGCCCATTCCGACACACCGTCGCGAAAAATGACGAAATTGCCCCCGGCGCGATTTTTGTTTCCGATCAACCTATCAAATTTCAGCCCATTCCGACACCGTCATGAAAAATGACGAAATTGCCCCTGACGCGATTTTTGTTTCCGATCAACCTGTCAAATTTGAGCCCATTTCGGCACCGTCGCGAAAAATGACGAAATTACCCCCGACGCGATTTTTGTTTCCGATCAACCTGTCAAATTTTAGCCCATTCCGACAACGTCTTGAAAAATGACGAAATTGCCCCCGGCGCGATTTTTATTTCCAATCAAACAGCCAAATTTCAGCCCATTCCGACACCTTCGAGAAAAATGACGAAATTGCCCCAGCGCAATTTTTGTTTCCCATTATCCTGCCAAATTTTAGCCAATTCCGACACCGTCGCGAAAAATGACGAAATTGCCCCTGGCGCGATTTTTATTTCCCGTCAACTTGCCAAATTTCAGCCCATTCCGACACCGTCGTGAAAAATGGCGAAATTGGCCCTGGCTCGATTTTTATTTCCAATCAACCTGCCAAATTTCAGCCCATTTCGGCACCGTCGCGAAAAATGACGAAATTGCCCCCAGCGCAATTTTTGTTTCCCCTCAACCTGCCAAATCTTAGCCCATTCCGACACACCGTCGCGAAAATGAGGAAATTGCCCCCGGCGCGATTTTTATTTCCGATCAACCTATCAAATTTCAGCCCATTCCGACACCGTCGCGAAAAATGACGAAATTACCCCCGACGCGATTTTTGTTTCCGATCAACCTGTCAAATTTTAGCCCATTCCGACACCGTCTTGAAAAATGACGAAATTGCCCCCGGCGCGATTTTTATTTCCAATCAAACAGCCAAATTTCAGCCCATTCCGACACCGTCGCGAAAAATGACGCAATTGCCCCCGGCGCAACTTTTGTTTCACATTATCCTGCCAAATTTCAGCCCATTCCGACACCGTCGCGAAAAATGACGAAATTGCCCCTGGCGCGATTTTTGTTACCCATCAACCTGCAAAATTTAAGCCCATTCTGACACCGTCGGGAAAAATAAAGAAATTGACCCCAGCGCGATTTTTGTTTCCGATCAACCTGTCAAATTTGAGCCCATTCCGACACCGTCGCGAAAAATGACGAAATTACCCCGGCGCGATTTTTGTTTCCCGTCAACTTGCCAAATTTCAGCCCATTCCGACACCGTCGTGAAAAATGGCGAAATTGGCCCTGGCGCGATTTTTATTTCCAATCAACCTGCCAAATTTCAGCCCATTCCGACACAGTCGAGAAAGATGACGAAATTGCCCCCGGCGCGGCTTTTGTTTCCGATCAACCTGTCAAATTTCAGCCCATTCCAACACCGTCGCGAAAAATGACGAAATTACCCCTGGCGAGATTTTTGTTTCCGATCAACCAGTCAAATATTAGCCCATTCCGACACCGCCGCGAAAAATGACCAAATTGCCCCGGGCGCGATTTTTGTTTCCGATCAACGTGTCAAATTTGAGCCCATTCTGACACTGTCGCGAAAAATGACGAAATTGCCCCGGCGCGATTTTTGTTTCCCATCCAACTGCAAAATTTTAGCCCATTCCGACACCGTCGTGAAAAATGAAGAAATTGCCCCCGGTGCGATTTTTGTTTCCAATCAACCTGTCAAATTTGAGCCCATTCCGACACCGTCGTGTAAAATGATGAAATTGCCCCCGGCGCAATTTTTGTTTCCGATCAACCTGTCAAATTTGAGCCCATTCCAACACCGTCGCGAAAAAT
>NW_019248967.1:1267-1708 GCF_002742605.1 Olea europaea var. sylvestris | reverse complement strand
AAATTGTCCCCGGCGCGGTTTTTGTTTCCAATCAACCTTTCCAATTTCAGCCAATTCCGACATAGTCGCGAAAAATGACGAAAATACCCACGACGCGGTTTTTGTTTCCGATCAACCTCTCAAATTTTAGCAAATTTCGACACAGTCACAAAAAATGACGAAATTGCCCCCGGCGCGTTTTTTGTTCCCGATGAACCTGTCAAATTTTAGCCAATTCCGAAACAGTCGCGAAAAATGACGAAATTGCCCCCGGCGTGGTTTTTGTTCCCGATCAACCTGTCAAATTTTAGCCAATTCCGACACATTCGCGAAAAATGACGAAATTGCCCACGGCTCGATTTTTGTTCCCGATCAACCTGTCAAATTTTGGTAAATTCCGACACAGTCGCGAAAAATGACGAAATTGCCCCCGCCGCGGTTTTTTTTCCCGACCAACCGGCC
>NW_019248967.1:0-681 GCF_002742605.1 Olea europaea var. sylvestris | reverse complement strand
GATCAGCCTGACAAATTTTGGCCAATTCCGACACAGTCGCGAAAAATGACGAAATTGCCCCCGCCATGGTTTTTTTCCCGATCATTCTGTCAAATTTTAGCCAATCCCGACACAGTCGCGAAAAATTACGAAATTGCCCCCGGCGCGGTTTTTGTTTCCGATCAACCTGTCAAATTTTAGGAAATTTCGACTCAGTTACAAAAAATGACGAAATTGCCCCCGGCGTGATTTTTGTTTCGGATCAACCTGTCAAATTTCAGCCAATTCCGACACAGTCGCGAAAAATGACGAAATTGCCCCTGGTGCGGTTTTTGTTTCCGATCAACCTGTAAAATTTTGGCCAATTCCGACACAGTCGAGAAGAATGACGAAATTGCCCCCGACGCGATTTTTGTTCCCGATCAGCCTGTCAAATTTTAACAAATTCCGACACAGTCGCAAAAACTGACGAAATTGCCCCCGACGCTACTTTTGTTCCCGATCAACCTGTCAAATTTTAGCCAATTCCGACACAGTCCCGAAAAATGACGAAATTGACCGCGGCGCGGTTTTTATTCCCGATCAACCTTTCAAATTGTGGCCAATTCCGACACAGTCATGAAAAATGACGAAATTGCCCCCGGCGCGATTTTTGTTTCCGATCAACCTGTCAAATTTCAGCCAATTCCGACACAGTCGCGA
>NW_019248966.1:0-1357 GCF_002742605.1 Olea europaea var. sylvestris | reverse complement strand
GTTAATTTTGTTGCTTCTAAAATTATTGTGAGTCTCCCAATACTATAACAAGGAACTAATTAATTAATCGATGGCCAAACAATTAAATAATGCATTGAGTATGCAAAAGAAATCAAGAAATGCATGAAATACTACACTACTATCTTCAACCAGAAATAAATAACAAATAGGGTTCATCTTTATCTAATAAAAAAGTGGATCTAGCCTAGCATGGTTTTAAATAAATTACAAGAGAAATAATGGAAAGATATCACCCGAATTATGAAAGAATAGAAAAGATGTAAATTTTCGAGTCCAAAGTTGAATTCTTCAATTTCTACACCGATACTAATATGACTGATGGGCAGCACATGGAGATCCTCATGGTACCCAAACGTATCATCTGGAGAGTCTACTACATGATCTTTTTTCTTCACATAGGAGGATTGTTTAGAGATTTGCATTGGTGAGAAAATTTGAGTCTTTCACCCCTCTTCGATATTTCAATTACTCTTTTTCCTCCATTACCACCTTTTTTATTGTGTGACGCGCTTCACCAATTGGATCTTACAAGATTAACACTGATGAATGCGTCAATTATTGATTTACAAGTGGTGGGGACATCATTAGGGACCATATAGGGCACTATATCAAGGTGCTTTCATCATCATATAGCTCATATCTAATTTTGAAGATTGGACTTAAAGCTATTCTGGATGGTATTCTACTAGCCAGAGGATTTAGTACTTCAGTTATTTGGGTTGAGGCAGATTCGACTGTGGCTATTCAGTGCGTGCTATGGATGGAAGACTATGGACAATTCAAAGTATTCTTAGACATATTAGAGACCTCGTCTTCTTCAACAAAGACATGATTTCCCACTTCTAAAGAGAGGGAAACTAGATTGCAAACTCGCTTAGTTCAAAAAGGTTGGGATCAACGTTGCTATCAAAAGTGTGGACCATTCGACCTACTCGACATATTAGGACACTTGTGCAGATTAATAGAAGTTGACTTTCCAGCTTTATTATAGTCTAGTTTTCATTTGCATTTACTTTCTTTGTATGGAAAGTACTACTTTCCCAATTCCTGCTCTCGACTTATTTTTTGACATTTATTGCTATGTTACATTTAGGAGGTTAGGCTTATGCATCACTTCATTCTTGTATACTGGCCCATTTCATTATATATATATTCCTTGGTGGAGCCTAAAAACTCTCTAGGAATGTGTGGATATTTTAAATTTATTTATTTTTTTAGAAAAAAAAAAGACGAAAGTAGATAAACCAGACACTGCTAAGGGATTGCAGAATAAGTTAGAAGAATTTTACCTAGTTAAGTCATTGCCTAATAAGTTGTTTCTATTAATTTTTTTTTT
>NW_019248965.1:0-1357 GCF_002742605.1 Olea europaea var. sylvestris | reverse complement strand
GCCACATGAACTTTTAGGAGTGCACAACATATTTTACATCTCCATGCTTAGAAAATAGTTCATGAATCCATTTATATGGTGGACTTTCAAACATTGGAAGTACATAAAGATCTGACGTAAGAAGAAGCCTCCAAAAAAGATACTCGATGGGAAAGTAAATGTTTTAATGAATAAAAAGATTCATCTAGTTAAGGTGCGATGGTGCAATCATGGATTATAAAATGCAACATAGGAAAAAGGAGAGGATATCAAAGACAAATATCTAGAACTCTTTTACCAAGGTAATTTCGAGGACAAAATCCTTTATGGAGGAAGAGTTGTAATATCCCAGAAATTTTGATATATTATATGTTAAAATGATTTATATGCATTGTTGTGGTTGTTGAATAATAATAAATAATTTGGATTTAGACTGAAATTTCAAGAAAGTCAAGGACTAAGTCTAACGTCTTGAAAGTTTGAGGACTTAGGTGTAAATAAGGAAAATATTCATTTTTAGAGAAAATCGAATTTATCTGATCATCATATGAAGGATTCTAAGGATTTTTAATCGTAGAGAGATCTGCGAAAGTTTTGAATAAATCTCAACGATTTAAGTTAGAAGGATAAAATCATCATTTAATAGGTTCACGAATTTTGAAGTGCGAATAATGAAGTTTAGTTTAAAATAATAATATTTCTAATAATGAGAGTAATCATTAGATATTATTCTGGACTTTTTAAGCCTTGTTTGGAACTTTTGATACAGATCTGTACAGTCTGCGACAGTTCGAGTGAAGTTGGGATTTTGAGAATAAAACAAGAAGAATGAAGTATGAAAATGTAAAGAATCAAATGGTATAAGTTACATAAGTTTTCGATCACGAAGGGATGGTTAAATAGCACAAAACGCTTCCACCTTTTAATGTTATTGAGCAAAACGTCCCTACCATTTATTTTTTGACATTTTTACCTCATTTTCCACCTTTCATTGTCCATAAGGCCATTTTCATTCATTTTTCCAATAAAAAGAAAATTTTACCCCCATTCAAATAAAACAAAACTAAAAAAAAAAAAAAAAGAATAGAAAAATAAAGAGCTAATTGCAACTATAACCCCAAATTTTCAAAAAATTACAAATTAGTCACAAATATATATTTTAAAAGAAAAAAGACCATGAGAAAAAAAGGGAGAAGAAAAACAGAATCGTGTTGCAATTATGACTCTTTTTTTTTTCTTTTTCTTTTTTTATTTTTGAGTTTTAAGTATACATTTGTGATTGATTTGTAATTTTATGAAAATTTGGGATTATAGTTGCAATTAGCTCTTTATTTTTCTATTCTCTTCTTTTTGTTTTATGTGAATAGGGTTAAAATCA
>NW_019248964.1:0-1357 GCF_002742605.1 Olea europaea var. sylvestris | reverse complement strand
GGAATTGGCTGAAATTTGGCAGTTTGATCTAAAATAAAAATCGCGCCGGGGGCAATTTCGTCATTTTTCTCGACTGTGTCGAATTTGGCTAAAATTTAACTGGTTGATCGGAAACAAAAACCGCGCGGGGAGCAATTTCGTCATTTTTCTACACTGTGTCACAATTGGCTGAAATTTGGGAGTTTGATCGGAAATAAAAATCGCGCCGGTGGGTATTTCGTCATTTTTCTAGACTGTTCGGAATGGGATCAAATTTGACGGGTTTATCGGGAACAAAAATAGCGCCGTGGGCAATTTCGTCATTTTTCTCGACTGTGTCGAAATTGGCTGAAATTTGGCAGTTTGATCTAAAATAAAAATCACGCCGGGGGCAATTTCGTCATTTTTCTCGATTGTGTCGGAATGGGCTCAAATTTGACAAGTTGATCGGGAACAAAAATCGCTTCGGGTGTAATTTCGTCATTTTTCGCGACTGTGTCGAAATTGGCTAAAATTTGACTGGTTGATCGAAAACAAAAACCGCGCGCGGGGACAATTTAGTCATTTTTCTCGACTTTGTCGAAATTGGCTGAAATTTGGGAGTTTGATAGGAAATAAAAATCGCCCCGGCGGCTATTTCGTCATTTTTCTCGACTATGTCGGAATGGGCTCAAATTTGACAGGTTTATCGGGAACAAAAATCGCGCCGGGTGCAATTTCGTCATTTTTCTCGACTGTGTCGGAATTGGCTGAAATTTGGCAGTTTGATCTAAAATAAAAATCGCGCCGGGGGCAATTTCGTCATTTTTCTCGACTGTGTCGGAATGGGATCAAATTTGATAGGTTGATCGGGAACAAAAACCGCGCCGGGTGTAATTTCGTCATTTTTCTCGAATGTGTCGGAATTGGCTAAAATTTGACTGGTTGATCGGATACAAAAACTGCGCCGTGGGCAATTTCGTCATTTTTCTAGACTGTGTTGGAATTGGCTGAAATTTGGAAGTTTGAACGGAAATAAAAATCGTGCCGGCGGTAATTTCGTCATTTTTCACGACTGTGTCGGAATGGGCTCAAATTTGAGAGGTTTATCGGGAACAAAAATCGCGCAGGGTGTAATTTCGTCATTTTTCGCGACTGTGTCGGAATTGGCCGAAATTTGGCAGTTTGATCTAAAATAAAAATCACGCCGGGGGCAATTTCGTCATTTTTCTCGACTGTGTCGGAATGGGCTCAAATTTGACAGGTTGATCGGGAACAAAAAAAAATCGCGACGGGTGTAATTTCGTCATATTTCACGACTGTGTCGGAATTGGCTAAAATTTGACTTGTTTATAGGAAACAAAAATCGCGTCGGGGGCAATTTGTCATTTTTCTAGAC
>NW_019248963.1:0-1357 GCF_002742605.1 Olea europaea var. sylvestris | reverse complement strand
GAGGCAATTTCGTCATTTTTCGCGACTTTGTCGGAATTGGCCAAAATTTGACAGGTTGATCGGAAACAAAAAACGCGCTTGGGTCAATTTCGTCATTTTTCACGACTGTGTCTGAATTGGCTAAAATTTAACTGGTTCATCGGGAATAAATACGCGCCAGGGACAATTTCGTCAATTATCGCGACTGTGTCGATATTGGCTGAAATTTGACAGGTTGATCGGAAACAAAAATCGCGCCGGGGGCAATTTCGTCATTTTTCGCGACTGTGTCGGAATTGGCTTAAATTTGACAGGTTCATCGGGAAAAAAAACCGCTCCTGGGGCAATTTCGTCATTTTTTGGGACTGTGTCGGAATTGCCTAAAATTTGACAGGTTGATCGGGAACAAAAATCGCGCCGGGGGCAATTTCGTTATTTTTCGCGACTGTGTCGGAATTGGCTACAATTTGACAGGTTGATCGGGAAAAAAACTGATTCGGGGGCAATTTCGTCATTTTTCACGATTGTGTCGGAATTGGCTGAAATTTGACAGGTTGATCGGAAATAAAATCGCGCCTGGGGCAATTTCGTCATTTTTCGCGATAGTGTCGGAATTGGCTAAAATTTGACAGGTTGATCGGGAAAAAAAACCGCGCCGGGGGCAATTTCGTTATTTTTCGCGACTGTGTCGGAATTGGCTACAATTTGCCAGGTTGATCGGGAAAAAAAACCGCGCCGGGGGCAATTTCGTTATTTTTCGCGACTGTGTCGGAATTGGCTACAATTTGCCAGGTTGATCGGGAAAAAAAACCGCGCCGGGGGCAATTTCGTTATTTTTCGCGACTGTGTCGGAATTGGCTACAATTTGCCAGGTTGATCGGGAAAAAAAACCGCGCCGGGGGCAATTTCGTTATTTTTCGCGACTGTGTCGGAATTGGCTACAATTTGCCAGGTTGATCGGGAAAAAAAACCGCGCCGGGGGCAATTTCGTTATTTTTCGCGACTGTGTCGGAATTGGCTACAATTTGCCAGGTTGATCGGGAAAAAAAACCGCGCCGGGGGCAATTTCGTTATTTTTCGCGACTGTGTCGGAATTGGCTACAATTTGCCAGGTTGATCGGGAAAAAAAACCGCGCCGGGGGCAATTTCGTCAATTTTCGCGACTGTGTCGAAATTGGCTAAAATTTGACAGGTTGATCGGAAACAAAAATCGCGCCGGCGGCAATTTCGTCATTTTTCGCGACTGTGTCGGAATAGGCTAAAATTTGACAGGTTCATCGGGAACAAAAACCTCATCGGGGGCAATTTCGTCATTTTTCGGGACTGTGTCGGAATTGCCTAAAATTTGACAGGTTGATCGGGAACAAAAATCGCGCCG
>NW_019248962.1:0-1357 GCF_002742605.1 Olea europaea var. sylvestris | reverse complement strand
TATGCAAGTGCTCGTTCTTTCGAAAAATGGCCGAAATCCCTCATACGTCGCGACGAAGTTGTGAGTTCAATCCAAAAGGGTCGATACATTTCCAAAAAGTACTTATGGGCCCGAAACGGACACCGTGTGCAAAAGTTACTCTCAATTCTTCTTACGTCGACTCTCCAAGCGTTCGAAATATGCAAGTGCTCGTTCTTTCGAAAAATGGCAGAAATCCATCATACGTCGCGATGAAGTTGTGAGTTCAATCCAAAAGGGTCGCTACATTTCCAAAAAGTACTTATGGGCCCAAAACGGACACCGTGTACAAAAGTTACGCTCAATTCTTCTTACGCCGACTCTCCAAGCGTTCCAAATATGCAACTGCTCGTTCTTTCGAAAAATGGCCGAAATCCCTCATACGTCGCGGCGAAGTTGTGAGTTCAATCCCAAAGGGTCGCTACATTTCCAAAAGGTACTTACGGACCCAAATCGGACACCGTGTGCAAAAGTTACGCTCAATTTTTCTTACGCCGACTCTCCAAGCGTTCCAATTACGCAAGTGCTCGTTCTTTCGAAAAATGGCCGAAATTCCTCTTACGTCGCGACGAAGGGGTGAGTTCAATCCAAAAGGGTCGCTACATTTCCAAAAAGTACTTACGGACCCAAATCGGACACCGTGTGCAAAAGTTACGCTCAATTTTTCTTACGCCATCTCTCCAAGCGTTCCAAATATGCAAGTGCTCGTGGTTTCGAAAAATGGCCGAAATCCCTCAAACGTCGCGACGAAGTTGTGAGTTCAA
This sequence comes from Olea europaea var. sylvestris, assembly GCF_002742605.1. Taxonomy (NCBI): domain Eukaryota; kingdom Viridiplantae; phylum Streptophyta; class Magnoliopsida; order Lamiales; family Oleaceae; genus Olea; species Olea europaea. The sequence goes on along the minus strand of NW_019248962.1, from coordinate 575 downwards.
TCCAAAACGGTCGCTACATTTCCAAAAGGTACTTACGGACCCAAATCGGACACCGTGTGCAAAAGTTACGCTCAATTTTTCTTACGCCATCTCTCCAAGCGTTCCAAATATGCAAGTGCTCGTGGTTTCGAAAAATGGCCGAAATCCCTCAAACGTCGCGACGAAGTTGTGAGTTCAATCCAAAACGGTCGCTACATTTCCAAAAGGTACTTACGGACCCAAATCGGACACCGTGTGCAAAAGTTACGCTCAATTTTTCTTACGCCATCTCTCCAAGCGTTCCAAATATGCAAGTGCTCGTGGTTTCGAAAAATGGCCGAAATCCCTCAAACGTCGCGACGAAGTTGTGAGTTCAATCCCAAAGGGTCGCTACATTTCCAAAAATTACTTATGGGCCCAAAATGGACACCGTGTGCAAAAGTTACGCTCAATTTTTCCTACGCCAACTCTCCAAGCGTTCCAAATATGCAAGTGCTCGTTCTTTTGAAAAAAGGCCGAAATCCCTCATACGTCGCGATGAAGTTGTGAGTTCAATCCAAAAGGGTCGCTACATTTCCAAAAAGTACTTATGGGCC
>NW_019248961.1:0-1357 GCF_002742605.1 Olea europaea var. sylvestris | reverse complement strand
TTTTCCATTTTTCGAAAGAATGAGCAATTGCATATTTAGAACGCTTAGAGAGTCGACGGACGAAGAATTGAGCTTAACTTTTGTACACGGTGTTCGTTTTGGGCCCATATGTACATTTTGGAAATGTAGCGATCGTTTTGGATTGAACTCACCACTTCGTCGTGACGTAGGAGGGATTTTGGCCGTATTTTGAAAGAAAGAGCACTTGCATATTTGGAACGCTTGGAGAGTCGACGTACTAAGAATTGAGCGTAACTTTTGCACACAGTGTCCGTTTTGGGCCCATAATTACTTTTTGAAAATGAAGCGACCGTTTTGGATTGAACTCACCACTTCGTCGGGACGTACGAGGGATTTCGGACATTTTTTGAAAGAATTAGCACTTGCATATTTAGAACACTTGGAGAGTCGGCAGACGAAGAATTGAGCATAACTTTTGCACACGGCTTTCGTTTTGGGCCCACAAGTACTTTTTGGAAATGTAGCGACCGTTTTGGATTGAACTCACCACTTCCTCGTGACGTACGAGGGATTTTGGACATTTTTTGAAAGAATTAGCACTTGCATATTTAGAACGCTTGGAGAGTCGTCGGACGAAATTGAGCATAACTTTTGCACACGATGTCCGTTTTGGGCCCATAAGTACATTTTGGAAATGTAGCGACCGTTTTGGATTGAACTCACTACTTCGTCGTGACCTACGAGGGATTTTGGCCACTTTTCGAAAGAATGAGCACTTGCATATTTAGAACGCTTGGAGAGTCGACGGACGAAGAATTGAGCGTAACTTATGCACACGGTGTCCGTTTTGGGCCCATAAGTACTGTTTGGAAATGTAGCGACCGTTTTGGATTGAACTCACTACTTCGTCGTGACCTACGAGGGATTTTGGCCACTTTTCGAAAGAATGAGCACTTGCATATTTAGAACGCTTGGAGAGTCGACGGACGAAGAATTGAGCGTAACTTATGCACACGGTGTCCGTTTTGGGCCCATAAGTACTGTTTGGAAATGTAGCGACCGTTTTGGATTGAACTCACTACTTCGTCGTGACCTACGAGGGATTTTGGCCACTTTTCGAAAGAATGAGCACTTGCATATTTAGAACGCTTGGAGAGTCGACGGACGAAGAATTGAGCGTAACTTATGCACACGGTGTCCGTTTTGGGCCCATAAGTACTTTTTGGAAATGTAGCGACAGTTTTGGATTGAACTCACCACTTCGTCGTGACCTACGAGGGATTTTGGCCATTTTTTGAAAGAATGAGCACTTATATATTTAGAACACTTAGAGAGTCGACGGACGAAGAATTGAGCTTAACTTTTGAATACGGTGTTCGTTTTGGGCCCATAAGTA
>NW_019248960.1:0-1357 GCF_002742605.1 Olea europaea var. sylvestris | reverse complement strand
GTGTATTCTTCACATATACACACTTGTCACATTCATTTATTTTAAATCCATTTGACAACATTGTTTTGTCAAACTTTTGGTGCCATTACTTAGGAGCTTGTTTTAAGTCATATAAGGACTTAACAAGTTTACATACTTTATGGCTTTCATTTGGAGACACGAACCCTTCAGGTTGTTTTATAAATATCTCCTCTTCTAACTCACCATTTAGGAATGCCGTTTTTACATCCATTTGATGAATCTCAAGGTTTTGTATTGCCGAAATTGCAATTAGCAACCTTATCGAGGTGAATCTCGTTACAAGTGAGTAGGTATCAAAGAAGTCAAGTCCTTCTTTTTGTCTATATCTTTGGGCAACCAATCCAGCCTTATATTTGTCAATGGATCCATCCGATTTCAATTTCTTTTTGAATATCTATTTACACTCTAAAGGCTTATTTTCGGGAGGTAAATCTACCAATTACCAAGTATGATTTTGCATTATGGAATCTATCTCGCTATTGATAACTTCCTTCCAATGCGGTGCTTCCGGAGTAGACATCGCTTCCTTGTAAGTCCTTGGATCATTTTCTACCATATAAGTTAGAAAATCCTGACCAAATGATGTGGATGTTCTAGCCCTCTTACTACGCCTTGTTTTTCCTCATTTGAAGATCCATTTGCAAATTCATAAGTTCTCTTATTTGAACTTGATGTTTCCCTATCTTTATAAGGAAATATGTTTTCAAAGAATACTACATTCATTGATTCAATTATGGTACCCTCGTGTACATCTTGATTATTGGATTTGTGTACTAGGAAATGATATGCATTACTATTATTGGCGTATCCAATAAATATACAATCAATCATTTTGGGATCAATTTTAATTTGTTTAGGCTTGGGTTCTTCAACCTTTGCCAAACACCCCCACACTTTTAAGTGTTGGTAGAAAGGAGAATAACCTTTTCATAACTCATATAGTGTCTCTTCCATTTTCTTTAGCGGTATTCGATTGAGAAGACTATTTGCCGTTAAGATAGCCTCTCCCCACAAGTTCTGAGGTAAACCCGAACTTATTAACATTGTATTCATTATCTCTTTAAGAGTTCAAGAGTTCAATTTTTGCGTTCAGCAATTCCATTCGATTGAGGAGAGTATGGAGCCATTGTTTGATGAATGATTCCATGTTCGGAACAGAATTCTTCAAACGGTGCCCCATATTCAACTCCTCGATCACTATGAATATTTTTAATTCGTTTGTCAAGTTATGTTTCAACTTCAGCCTTATATTGTTTAAATGCATTTAAGGCTTCGTCTTTGCTTCTTAAAAGAAAGACATAACAATACTTTGTACAATCATCGATAAAAGTTACAA
>NW_019248959.1:0-1357 GCF_002742605.1 Olea europaea var. sylvestris | reverse complement strand
GGGGTAATTTCGTCATTTTTCAAAACTGTGTCGGAATTCGCTAAAATTTAATAGGTTGATCGGAAAGAAGAATCGCGCCGAGGGCAATTTCGTCATTTTTCGCAACTGTTTCGAATTGGCTAAAATTTGACAGGTTGATCGGAAACAGAAATCGCGCTGGGGCCAATTTCGTCATTTTTCGAGACTGTGTCGGAATGGGCTAAAATTTGACAGGTTGATCCAAAACAAAAAACCGCACCGGGGCCAATTTCGTCATTTTTCGCGACTGTGTTGGAATGGGATAAAATTTGACAGGTTAATCGGAAACAAAAATCTCGCCGGGGGCAATTTCGTCATTTTTCGCTAATTTTTCGGAATTGGCTAAAATTTGACAGGTTGATCGGAAACAAAAATCGCGCCGGGGGCAATTTCGTCATTTTTCGCAACTGTTTCGAATTGGCTTAAATTTGACAGGTTGATCGGAAACAGAAATCGCGCTGGGGGCAATTTCCTCATTTTTCGAGACTGTGTCGGAATGGGCTAAAATTTGACAGGTTGATCCAAAACAAAAAACCGCGCCGGGGGCAATTTCATCATTTTTCGCGACTGTGTTGGAATGGGCTAAAAATTGACAGGTTGATCGGGAACAAAAACTGCGCCGGGGGTAATTTCGTCATTTTTCAAAACTGTGTCGGAATTGACTAAATTTTGATTGGTTGATCGGAAACAAAAATCGCGCCGGGGGCAATTTCGTAATTTTTCGCGACTGTGTAGGAATGGGCTAAAATTTGATAGGTTGATCAGAAACAAAAATCTCGCCGGGGGCAATTTCGTCATTTTTCGCAAATGTTTCGGAATTGGGTAAAATTTGACAGGTTGATCGGAAACAGAAATCGAGCCGGAGGCTATTTCGTCATTTTTCGCGACTGTGTCGGAATGAGCTAAAATTTGAAAGGTTGATCGGAAACAAAAATCGCGCCGGGGGTAATTTCGTCATTTTTCGCGACTGTGTCGGAATGGGCTAAAAATTGACAGGTTCATCGGGAACAAAAATCGCGCCGGGGGCAATTTCGTCATTTTTCGCAAATGTTTCGGAATTGGGTAAAATTTGACAGGTTGATCGGAAACAGAAATCGCGCCGAGGGCTATTTCGTCATTTTTCGCGACTATGTCGGAATGGGCTAAAATTTTAAAGGTTGATAGGAAACAAAAAACCGCGTCGGGGGCAATTTCGTCATGTTTCGCGACTGTGTCGAAATTGGCTAAAATTTCATAGGTTGATCGGAAACAAAAATCGCGCCGGGGTAATTTCGTCATTTTTCAAAACTGTGTCGGAATTGGCTAAAATTTGATAGGTTGATCGGAAACAATAATCGCG
>NW_019248958.1:0-1357 GCF_002742605.1 Olea europaea var. sylvestris | reverse complement strand
TGATTGGAAACGGCCCGAGAAATTTGACTCGGGGCACAGGCCCGGGATCTCGGGATTTTGGCCAAAATCCTTCATTTGGGCCTACGAATAATTAATTTCCTTATTAATTATGTCAGGTTGAAGAAGTACTTAACAGAAAATTAACAAAGCAAAACTACACTACGAGCAATTTTGTCATTTGTCGCGACTGTGTAGGAATCGGCCGAAATTTGGGAAGTTGACTGGAAACTACCCAAGAAATTGGACTCGGGGCACGGATCCGGGATCACAAAAGTTTAGCCTAATTCCTTCGTTTGGGCCTCCGAATAATTAATTTCCGTATTAATTATGTTAGGTTGAAGAGGTGCAGGACAGAAAATTAACTAGAAAAATCGCACAAGGGGCAATTTTGTCATTTGTCGCGACTGTGTAGGAATCGGCCGAAATTTGGGAAGTTGACTGGAAACTACCCAAGAAATTGGACTCGGGGCACGGATCCGGGATCACAAAAGTTTAGCCTAATTCCTTCGTTTGGGCCTCCGAATAATTAATTTCCGTATTAATTATGTCAGGTTGAAGAAGTGCTGGACAGAAAATTAACAAAGCAAAATCGCACCAAGGGCCATTTGCTTATTTGTCGCGACGATGTCGGAATGGGCCGAAATTTGGCAGGTTGATTGGAAACGGCCCGCGAAATCGGACTCCGGGCACAAACCCAGGATCATGGGATTTTAGCCAAATTCCTTCTTTTGGGCCTCCGATTAATTAATTTCCTTATTAATTATGTCAGGTTGAAGAAGTGCTGGACAGAAAATAAACAAAGCAAAACTGCACTGAGGGCAATTTTCTCATTTGTCACGAAGGTGTAGGAATAGGCCGAAATTTGGTAGGTTGATTGGAAACGGCCCGAGAAGTTACACTCGGGCACATACCTGAGATCACGAAATTTTAGCCTAATTCCTTCGTTTGGACATCCGAATAATTAATTTCCTTTTTAATTATTTCATGTTGAAGAGGTGCTGGACAGAAAATTAGCAAAGCAAAACCACACCAAGGGCAATTTTGTCATTTGTCGCGACTGTGTAGGAATAGGCCGAAATTTTGCAGGCTAATTGGAAACGGCCCGAGAAATTGGACTCGGGGCACAGACCCGGGATCATTGAATTTTAGCAAAATTCCATCGTTTGGGCCTTCGATTAATTAATTTCCGTATTACTTGTGTCAGGTTGAAGAAGTGCTGGACAAAAAATTAACAGAGAAAAACCACATCGAGGGAAATTTTGTCATTTGTCGCCACGGTGTCGGAATGGGCCGAAATTTGGCAGGTTGATTGGAAACGGCTCGTGAAATTGGACTCGGGGCACAGACCCGAGATCAC
>NW_019248957.1:0-1357 GCF_002742605.1 Olea europaea var. sylvestris | reverse complement strand
CCGCGTCGGGGGCAATTTCGTCATTTTTCTCGACTGTGTCGAAATTGGCTGAAATTTGGGACTTTGATCTGAAATAAAAATCGTGCAGGGGGCAATTTCGTCAATTTTCTCGACTCTGTCGGAATGGGCTCAAATTTGAAAGGTTTATCCGGAACAAAAATCGAGCAGGGTGTAATTTCGTCATTTTTTGCGACTGTGTCGTAATTGGATAAAATTTGACTTGTTGATCGGAAACAAAAACCGCGCCGGGGACAATTTCGTCATTTTTTTCGACTGTGTCGGAATTGGCTGAAATTTGGCAGTTTGATCTAAAATAAAAATCGCTCCAGGGGTAATTTCGTCATTTTTCTCGACAGTGTCGGAATAGGCTCAAATTTGACAGGTTGATCGGAAACAAAAATCGCGCCGGGGGCAATTTCGTCAATTTTCTCGACTGTGTCGGAATTGGCTGAAATTTGGCAGTTTGATCTAAAATAAAAATCGCTCCAGGGGTAATTTCGTCATTTTTCTCGACAGTGTCGGAATAGGCTCAAATTTGACAGGTTGATCGGAAACAAAAATCGCGCCGGGGGCAATTTCGTCAATTTTCTCGACTGTGTCGGAATTGGCTGAAATTTGGCAGTTTGATCTAAAATAAAAATCGCTCCAGGGGTAATTTCGTCATTTTTCTCGACAGTGTCGGAATAGGCTCAAATTTGACAGGTTGATCGGAAACAAAAATCGCGCCGGGGACAATTTCGTCATTTTTCTAGACTGTGTCAGAATTGGCTAAAATTTGGCAGTTTGATCTGAAATAAAAATCGCGTCGCGGGCAATTTCGTCATTTTTCTCCACTGTGTCGTAATGGGCTTAAATTTGACAGGTTGATCGTGAACAAAAATCGAGCCGCGTTTAATTTCGTAACTTTTCTCGATTGTGTCGGAATTGGCTAAAATTCGACTTGTTGATCGGAAACAAAAACCGCGCAGGGGCAATTTCGTCATTTTTCTCGACTGTGTAAGAATTGGCTAAAATTTGGCAGTTTGAACTGAAATTAAAATCACGCCGGGGGCAATTTCGTCATTTTTCTCTACTGTGTCGGAATTGGCTGAAATTTGGCAGTTTGATCTTAAATAAAAATCGCGCCGGGTGCAGTTTCGTCATTTTTCTCGACAATGTCGGAATGGGCTCAAATTTGACAGGTTGATCGGATACAAAAATCGCGTCGGGGGAAATTTCGTCATTTATCTCGACTGTGTCGGAATGGGCTCAAATTTGACAGGTTGATAGGAAAGAAAAATCACACCAGGGGCAATTTCGTAATTTTTCTCGACTGTGTCGAAATTTGCTGAAATTTGGCAGTTTGATCTGAAATAAA
>NW_019248956.1:59156-61381 GCF_002742605.1 Olea europaea var. sylvestris | reverse complement strand
ATTTCATGGGGGTGAATAAGATCTAGTCTCACCCAATTTCCATTGTCGAACAATGCGATGTCCTCAACGAATTTCTCGACCTTCCACAATTTGCAGTACTAATTTGTTTGAAGCCCAATTGACAACTTTTAGGGGAAGTCGAACCTCCAGAACATCTGTAGAGCTTGAAGGGTTGACATTTTGAGCACTACCATCATTTTTCCATAACATTTGGATACCATGAGTTTGCGCTGCATTCAAAGCATTCAGATATGAATAACAATCTGATAATAATATGAACAGATACCAAGTAACAGCATAATTCATGCGGTTTAAGAAATGAGAATAATATAATATCCTCGTATAAAGCGATCTATGGTTAGTCAATTAATTATTAATGAACTATGCCTCAAGACGTGACCAACCTCCTCATTCTTCCCTGAAATATCTAGTTAATCAGCAAATGTAAATATTCTATGAGTTACTTTTCTACCATTATCAAGTCCATGTCGAGTACGACTTTGGGCGCCGCCAAGCCCTAGTTAAGTGTCTGTGGGATTGAAGGGTTGGGGACCTCATATCTTCCATTGTTGGTCCTGTGGCTCTTTCATTTGTTCTTTTGGGTCTACCATACATTTTCTTAATAATCTCTGATTGCCACTCCTTAGTTGGAGAACATATGCTTCCTTTAGTGCTATTTTTTTTTTCATTGGACGCTTCAATTCTATCACTCGGTTGTTCTTTCTTCTTGAATAAGAATTTTAACTGTTGAAAGGTACTCCTAATCGAGGCAAAGAAGTTGTTTCTTTACTCGATTTGGGGCCTTCGCCATTACTTTCGATTATTGATGAGAAACTCAAACAATAGCTTTTTGAATCTGCCATCGTATGTGTAGAAGTAAGATATGTGTGAGCCTCTGAAATCAGAATCATACTACAACAAAATAAAAGCACAATCCTTTTATAAAAACAATAGTTAGATGATTCATTTTATCATTTAAGAGGATGTAAAGCAATGTCTTTGGAAGATTGTCGTTTGCATGTTCTTTCTTATTCGTGAAGTAGCAATACCTGAAATAGGTAATAATTGAGAAGTAAGATTTTAAAATTTTTTTAGTGGCGAGGAAGTTAGTCAGGTGGCGAAAGGGTAATATTCAAGAAAGAGAGTCTCCAAACAAAGGAATATCTACCTCATCTTTGTACTTCTCAACATCTGCATATAAAGAGCTAATGAAAATATCGAAATGCATATCATCTCTCATGAAAGTAATCACAATTTTTGAATTAAGCTTCTTGCAAATGCCATTTGCAACTTTCATCTATGCAAACAATTTATAGACTTCCTTATTTGATTTATTCACTCTAAATTCAAAGTTGTACTTCATTGCAAGCATGTGGATTTCCATCATAGGATCTTTTTTGTGCTGAAAATTGGACAATCTTCTAAATTTGCATCTTTGGGAATCACATGTGACGAAAGAGTTGAAGTTACAAGGTGCTCATTAGTAAAAAGCTTTTCTTCTCTATTGTTTTGAAGCACCTCGGATCCATGGGTAGGGAAAACAAATAGTGCTACCATTTTCAATAATATCTATATTATTCTTGAGCTACATTCAACTAATCCCAGTTAATATTCTCAGTCCGGCTCACTTCATTGCTGATAAGTGTATATTATACACTTATTTGAGGTCTTAAAACGATAATATTTAGTGTTTCTCTTATAAATTATGGTCTAAATTGTTCCACTTGGTGTTGAATAGGCAAAGTCAATATTGGTACAAGAAAGTGGAAGAAACGAGAGGAAAACCTGGAAAAAGAGCGAAATGCAAAAGTTTGGGACCAAGTTGTAACAATTCAATAGTTGATTTGGACCATGAATCGAAGATTGAAATGTTTGGAGGTTAAATTGAATATTTTGGAAGGTAAAGGACTTGAATTAAATCAAAGAATACGTAAGTTGCGAGAATGAAAGGACTCAAGCACTAATTTTCATTATCTAAAAAAAGACCAAGGACGTCAAGTGTAATATATGATTAGAGACCCTTTTCTAGTCAATTATGGCGGCTGGGAATGTGATATATACGTAGGAGCTAAAGGAAATTAGGGTAGAATTTAATATATTTTTCACACAATTGAATTGGCGACCAATATCATATATCTCAATGCATAGGAATTGAGAGGCTGCCTTCATCATCTCTATGCACGGAATTTGAGACTGGGAGGAAACACAAAGAAAAGCAAATACAC
>NW_019248956.1:31166-58039 GCF_002742605.1 Olea europaea var. sylvestris | reverse complement strand
GCATAGGAATTGAGAGGCTGCCTTCATCATCTCTATGCACGGAATTTGAGACTGGGAGGAAACACAAAGAAAAGCAAATACACGCACAGAAAAATTCGTATACGGTTGGAGCAAAATTGAAAAATTATTCACGTTTCGTCAATTAATCGGGTGATGAATTTCTTGATAATATCTTATTTTTCCTCCATTAATATGCGTATCTAAATTTAATTTTAGGGCAACCAATGTAATCTATTTGGGACATTTATTTCTTTTATTTGAGATGCTTGTTTTTTTATATTTTATATATGAATTTTAATTATGTTTTTAATGCTTTGAATTTTCTGGCCAATTATTCAATGATTTCGTGGACAATAATTACGTAGAGATGCGAATTCTTGCTTAAACCATATATTAAAATTTAGTAAATTAATATAATATGTAGAAATACCTATATTAATTGCTGCGGTCCTATAGAAATTCTTAGAACTGTTATTTCGTTTAATTAAATTTAATTTGTATAGAGATATGAAATTGAACTAATTAAATAGGCTCAATGAGAACTCGAGAGGGGTAAGTTGAATACAATAGAAGAATTCGATCGAACGCTACTTTAATTTTATGAATCTCGATATTAGAAGTAAAGGTAACCAATAGGTGAATTTTTTTCGCCCTCATCTCCATTTATTATTTGAATTCTCACTAATTTTCTGTTGTATTCACAAAATTTTTAGTAGTTAGATTTAAAAATCACATTCAATTATTTTTTTATTTTCATCAAATAGAAGTTAGGAATAATAAATTGAGTACTAAAATATAGTACTCGTGAGAACGATAATTCGGATTCAAAAGGTTCACTTTACTACTTGTTACGATCGGTCCACTTGCAGGATAAGATCGACTACAAGTTTTTGGCGCCGTTGCCGAAGACTATTACTTTTAGTCTTAATTAATTAATTTATTTTTTAATTGTTATTTGATTTGCTTATTTTCTTTTATTTACAGAAAACTATGTTTGTTGTATGCTCCGTGTCCAAGGCGACGATCTTAAACCGTTTGATTCGAAAAAAGAACGTACCTTCAGACGAAGACGCAGGGAACAAAAACAAAAACAACAATATCAAATGGCTGACAATCTAAACAATCATATTCTTATACAGTCAATTGGACAAATGGCTGCAAGAGATCAACAACAAGAGCAAAGGGAAGTAAATGAAGGAGATCTGTCAGTTTCTATGTTTTTGACGCCTATAGCAACACTCGCGCTGTCTAGCATAGTATATCCAAATTTTGGGGTAAACAACTTTCAGATGCGGGCTGATTGGATTAATTTGATGAGTAACACTCTGCAATTCTACGGATTACCTCATGAGAATCCAAACAACATATCTCGAGGTTTCTCAGAAATTGCCAGAATTGTCATGCTCCTAGGGTTAATGAGAACGCCATCAAGCTGCGATTATTCCCATATACACTGAGAGATGTAGCATTGGAATGGCTGGATGCCGAACCTGATGGAAGTATTACCACATGGGAGGAACTGACTATAAAATTCTACAACAAGTTCTTCCCACCAGCTAAAGTAGCAAAAATCAGACTGAAAATTCAAAATTTTCAACAGAAAGATTGGAAGAGCTATCATGAGGCATGAAACAGATTTAAGGAGTTGATGAAGAAGTGTCCAAATCATGGGATCACTATTGAAAATCAAGTGCAGTATTTCTACATTGGACTTTTACCACTGTCCAAATCTCAAGTAGATTCCTCTGCAGGCGGATTAATCATAGAGAAATCAATGCAACAATGTATGGACCTGTATGAGTTGATTGCTACTACTCATTCTATATTTTCATCAGAATGAGTGGTGCCTCCAAAAGCAGTGGGAATATATGAGTTAGACAGCACAACATCTACCAACACCCAGATAGCAGCTTTAACAAAATAGGTAGAGTTACTTGTAAAATTGCAAACACATGGAGCAAATGTAATGATGGTCAGTTCAGCATGTGAAAATTGTGGGAGAAACCACACTACAGAGAGCTGCATGATGCTTACTTCTTCAGATGAATAAGTAAACTTTATTCAAAATGGCTCCTGTAATTTCAACTCATATGGAAATAACTTTCAGCAAGAGAGAAGACCAAATTTGGGGGAGATGTTTCAACAATATGTGCAGAAGACGGACAAAGTGTTCCAGCAAATTGACACAAACTTTCAAAATCAGCAAGCTTCCATCAAGAAGTTGGAGACACAAATTGGTCAGACAGCGCAACAACTTGCAGAACGCCCACAAGAGACATTGCCAGGCAATACAATAATAAATCTTAAAGAATAGGTTATGACAATTAGAGTAGTGGATGACGATCCACCCAGGGCCCCCGTGAAAGTTAAAGCATATGTATCCCCACTTTCCTTTTCCCAAAGATTTCGAAAGAAATCGATGGAGCAAAATATTCATTTCACAAAGAGTGAGATATAATCGCCAGATATTACTTCAAGGAGACGAAACAGGAAAGATGACCAAGAAGTGATTGATAAAGTTGTAATGGTGGACAAATCTGCACCAACCTCCACTAAAAATGAAGAAAGAGCAGAAGCATCTACCACCAAAGTACCAAGTCCAATCAAAGCTTACATGCCTCCTATTTCCTTTCCACTAGGGCTTAAGAAGAACAAACAAGACTCAAATTATGAAAAATTCCTTGATGTTCTCAAGAAACTCCAGATCAATGTTTCGTTCATTGATGCGATACTACAAATTTCAAGCTACACGAATTTTTTGAAAGAGATGTTGACAAAGAAAAGAAAGCTTCCGAAATTTGAAACTGTGGCATTAATTGCGAAAAGTAGTGCAAGAATCCAGAGCAAATTGCCTCCTAAATTGAAGGATCCAGGGAGTTTTACTTTACCAATTTCAATTGGAAATTCCTGTTCAATTAATGCATTGTATGACATTGGTGCTAGTATCAATCTAATGTCGTATTCTGTTTACAGAAAATTGGGACTAGGTGAAGTCAACTTAACATCAATAACGCTACAACTAGCCGATAGAACAATCGCAAGGTCACGTGGCAAACTTGAAGATGTACTCGTAAAAGTAGAAAATTTCATATTTCCTGTGGATTTCATTGCTTTGGACATACCAGATGATCGAGACATTCCAATTATATTGGGTCGGCCATTCTTAGCCATGGGACGAACCCTTATTGACATGGAGAAAGGAAAACTAATCTTACGAGTGGAGGACAAGTATGAAATATTCAATATTTACACCCAATATGAGAAACCTCATAATAAAAATGATTGTTGTAGAATTGATGAAGAAGAACTACCTGATCAACAAAGCTGTCGGAATAGAAAATCAAATTTTGGGAAAGTTCTTCATAGAGATGAGAATAGAAAAATCAAAATCTGAAAAGCAAAAAGGGCTGCATAAACGGAAATGGGACAAAGTGCAATGATGGAATAACTTAGTTCGAGCCACCATAATAAATTAGCTGCACAAGTCAAGCTAATGACTTAAAAGAAGCGCTTCCTGAGAGGCAACCCAAGCTTACTTTCCTTTATTTATTTTGTTTTCAAGTTATAGGATAGTTTAGTTTATTTATTAGTTTATTTAGGAGTCATCACCCATATCCATTCTGCCCGTAAGCCTTTGAATTTTTGTTGATTGTTTTGATTGTTTGAGCTAAATAATACTTGTTCCATTTATTTAATTTGTGAAATTTGATTTTTCAGGAACATGACGTCATGAAACACTCAAATCAACATAGATCCCAATGAAAGCACGATGAAGAAGATTATTCAGCCGTCACAATAGAGCCTCACATATTCAGCAGAACAAAATTGGGGAGTACCGTCTTCCTTTTCTTCTCTACCCCTTTTTGTGCTTATTTATACTTTATGACATTGAGGACAATGTCAATTTTAAGTTTGGAAGTGAAAAAAACTTTTAATTTTTGTTTTTCATGTGTTTATATATTTTTGTGTGTTCGTTTTGTGTGTTTGTTAAAAAAAAAAAAAAGAAAAAAATTGAAAAATTTTAAAAAAAAAACTATAAAAAAATAAAAATTATATATATATATATATATATATATATATCTTTTATTCAACTGTGTGTTTGTGTGGGTAAATAGTCTGGCAGACAATGTTGACTTAATTTGAGATTTGGTGTTGATTTATAAATTGTGGATATGATGCATGTTAGATAAATTGAAACTTAACCCTGCAAAATTGGATATTAAAAGCGTACTAGAATTAAGTTTGACATTGTGATTACATGAGTTGTTTCTTGATTTTAATAGATTGATCTAGTTTGACATAGATGCTTTACCTAAATCATATTAAATTATATATCCTTAGATCAAATTTAGCACAGTTTGGGGTAATTTTACAGTTGTAAGAAGATTCGGATGTGCATGTGAATTCCATGTGTGAAAATTTATGTGTGGATTGTCTTAGACTAACATGATAAAACTCCAGGAAAGTCTTAAGTTTGAGGTCGATTTGTTTGAATAAGTGTGTGATAAGGGGCATTGTACTAATCAAGTCATATACATTTGAAAATTTTAAACTTCTCTCTGAAATCTTTATGACTCGAGTGATTAAGTCTGAAAGATATCTTAAAACTTGGTGTCCTAAAATAGTCTGTTTTGGGAGTTATCGGCCTAAAATCCGTTACAATGGTCATTTAGAAAGTTTAATAGAGATGAAGTTTCATTTAAAAAAAATTATTCTCTTCGAAACCTTTTTGACTCGGGTTAGTAAGCTTATAAGGGTGTTTCAAACCCGGTGCCTTAAAATCATCTGATTTGGGAGTCATCAGCTTAAAGCCTGCTACATGGGTTATCTAGAAAGCTTAATGGAGAGAATACCAAAAAAAAAAAAAAACTAGTGAAAAACTTGAAAAAAAGCAAGTGCATGAAAAGAGAGAAAGCACTAAATACCTTAGTTAAGCCCTAACACTTATTTGAGAAAATTTGACTTTTGATGCAAGATAATTAGCTAGTTGAGTCTTGGAGGTCGAAATAATCAAATAATTGGAGAATCCCTGTTCACTGAAGTGTTGACTTGCAACTAGTAACGTCCACCTAAACTCGAGAGGGTAAGGATAGTAATGAAATATTCAACCTTAGATTACATACTGGGAAAGAGTAAAAAAGAATAAGTTTGGGGGTGTGTGAATCTTACGAGTGATGAAAGGATATATATGACCATTAAGGGTTGGGAATTGGAATAACTTGTGTGATTAATGTCTACTTAATTCTTTACATACACACGTCGATTTTGCATTGGAAGAGTGAATATTAGTTTGGTGTCGTAACTTTGAATCATGTTTGTGAAATTAACACTTAAATATTGAATCTTGAGGTGAGAAGTTAGATTGTCCAACCAAATATTTTTGCCCGCGTGTGTGTTAATTATAATTTATGTTATAATTTTGTTTGAGGATAAACAAATATTTAAATTTGGGAGTATTTGATAAGTGTATTTTATACATTTATTCGAGGCCTTAAACAATAATATTTAGCGTTTCTCTGATAAATTATGGTCTAAATTATTGCAATTAGTGTTGAATAGGCAGAAGTCAATATTGGTACAAGAAAGTGAAAGAAACGAGAGGAAAACCTGGAAAAAGAGCGAAATGCAAAAGTTTGGGACCAAATTGTAACAATTCAATAGTTGATCTGTACCATGAATCGAAAATTGAAATGTTTGGAGGTCAAATTAAATATTTTGGAATGTAAAGGACTTGAATTGAATTAAAGAATATGTAAGTTGCGAGAATGAAAGGACTCAAGCACTGATTTTCATTATCTTAAAAAAACCAAAGACTTCAAGTGTAATATATGATTAGAGACCTTTTTTAGTCAATTATGGCGGTTGGGAATGTGATAGATACGTAGGAGCTGAGGGAATTTAGGGTAGAATTTAATATATTTTCCACACAATTGAATTGGGGGCCAATATCATATATCTCTACGCACGAAAATTGAGAGCCTGCCTTCATCATCTCTACGCACGAAATTTGAGACTGGGAGGGTACACAAAGAAAAGCAAAATACACGCACAGAAAAAATTGCAGAAAATTGGAGCAAAATTGAAAAATTATTCACATTTCGTCAATTAATCGGGTGATGAATTTCTTAATAATATCTTATTTTTCCTCCATTAATATGCGTAGTTAAATTTAATTTTAGGACGAATAATGTAATCTATTTGGGACTTTTATTTCTTTTATTTAAGATGCTTGTTCTTTTATATTTTATGTGTGAATTTTAATTATGTTTTTAATGCTTTGAATTTTTTAGCCAATTATTCAATAATTTTGTGGACAATAATTACGTAGAGATGCGAATTTTTGTTTAGACCATATATTAAAATTCGATAAATTAATAAAACGTGTAAAGATACCTATATTAATTGTTGCGGTCCTATAGAAATTTTTAGAACTGTTATTTCGTTTAATTAAATTTAATTTGTATAGAGATATGAAATTGAACTAATTAAACAGGCTCAATGAGAATTCGAGAAGGGTAAGTTGAATACAATAGAAGAATTCGACCGAACACTACTTTAATTTTATGAATCTCGATATTAGAAGTAAAGGTAACCAATAGATAAATTTGTTCCGCCCTAATATCCATTTATTATTTGAATTCTCACTAATTTGCTGTTGCATTCACAAAATTTTTAGTAGGTAGATTTAAAAATCACATTCAATCATTTTATTTATTTATTTTCATCAAATAGAAGTTAGGAATAATAAATTGAGTACTAAAATATAGTCCTTGTGGGAACGATAATCAGATTCAAAATGTCCACTTTACTACTTGTTACTATCTGTCCACTTGCGGTTTAAAATCGAAAACAATTGCCATCATCTACATGCATTCATAATGAAGATTGTTTCCTTTATTTTGCATTTCACAATGAACTTTATCGTCTTCCACTTCATAAAATGAATCATTATCTTTTTCTTATGGATGCTCAAATGGATATTTGCTCAAAAGGGTTACACAAATTGGACAATGGGAATTTCTTTTTATTGAAAGATAGCAACCACTGCACTTGCTTGTTAGAAGTAATTTTAATTAGAACTTAAAATTGTCCATTTCCAGGGAAAAGAAATCTAATCTCAATTTTATTCGAAGATGAATCAACTTTGCAAAAATTTAACACTTCACAATATAGATCATGATATGAAGTACCTGATGATATTGAAACTCCTTCTATCATTTCATTACTCCCGCTTCGTTTCCATATTCATTTTCCGTCATCATCATTAATAAAATTACCAAAAAATAATATGGCAGCAATCTATGTTGTTGAGTCCATATCTATAATTAAAATAATAAGATTTTAGAAAGTAAAGCAAATAATCAATTATAGTAATCTAAAGTGAATGCAATCGTTTCTATGATCATTTTAAATGACTAAACGACTACGCCTTTATACTTCGATTAAAACTAGATAAAAAAAAATGAAAGAAAGAAGAAAAAAGAAGTAGAAGATTATAGATAAATTAAATAAGAAGAAAAGAAGAAGAAAGCTGGAATTTCAAAGAAGAGCAAAATAGTGAAATTAACTGCTATAATTTGAAAAATGTGTATTATAGTCATTATATACTAAGGGTATTTCGGATATTTCAACAATATGTAGAAGAATAATTTGGACATTTTATTAATTTTAAAAAAATGCCTTAAAACTTATTTATAGTAAATTAGTCCTAAAAATGTCTTAAATCTCGAGACTCTGCCTTTTATAAAAATAACCTGGTGTTTGTTGATGGTCTATTGCTCTTCTTATAAATATAAACAGTGAAAAAGAGCAGGTATCTTCAATCAATCTTTGAGTCCACATCGAGTTAAGGTGCACAGTACTTGAATCTCAAAAGTTGAAAGAGCAGTTTTGGTGTTCGATTTATTGAGCAATCAAATTTCTGCGGCCAAAGTGTTCGACGTTAGGTTAACAAGGGTTTTGCTTAGTTCCTTTCCATTCCCCTTTTTTGGCGGTGAAAAATTGTAATCTTGGGCTAATTTTTTTTATTGCTTTTGCTTTCTGGGCTTTGCCATTTCAAATATTGTCAGCTGAAAAAGCAATGGCGGAGAACCCAGCAATGAAGAAGGGAACTGTGACGCCAATATCATCCTTGTTCCCAGCAGAGGAAGCCCATAAAGCATCTAAGCGCGTGCAGGACACTATAGCAGAGCACCAAGAGCAACTTGATCAACTTAAGGGCTTCATGAATGAGAACACCAACCTCATAAACCTTGTACAGAAGCTTCCCGATGAACTCCACCATAACATCATGGTAAAATTCTAAACTTTAGAACCACCAGAGGAAAAAATAAATAAATTTGTAATTGTATATGTATTCACTGATTGTACATTTTTTGTCGGTGAATAGGTTCCGTTTGGCAAGGCGGCATTTTTCCCGGGTCGTTTGATTCACACCAATGAGTTTATGGTAATGCCTGTAACTATAGTAGCTAAATTGTCTATTTGGGTTTATTAGCTTTTATTTTTTTATACATGTTTTTCCTTTGTTTAAATTCCTGTAATAATGTTTTAAATGCTTCATAAGTTCTGTTTATGAAAAAGTCACAGACAAATAGTATAAATTATAAAATTACACCATCATTAGGCATTACTGTACATTATCTTGATTGAATGGGCTATTTGGGGAATGGTAAAGATAAAATTCTGGTTCATTTTCACAATATGACGTTTGACTCTTTGGCATTCGAGAAAGAACAGTTCTGTTGGAATATGTTTGTCGTCTGCAACTGCAATACTTTTGGGTGCTTTAACCTGATTAATTTTTCTTGAGTGAATTTTCTATAGTTTTGAAATATAGCAAGCTTGATTTTGGATTGGAATTTAATTTTGAAAATTGGATGTAATTTATGAAATGGATATATATATATATATTCTTGAAATAATCAAGCTAGTACCTATTGTGGATAATCTTAACCATGTAGCCTGGCACACTAGATTGGGAAATTAAATTTTAAATAGACTGATAGAAATTTATCACAATCAAAGCAAACAGGAGTAGATTTCAATTTCTTTTTCATATGCTCTGATGACTTATTGTATTCCAGATTTGGGATTATTTGATATTGCTATGTTTAATTTTACATGTTTCCAACTTGGGTTCAGGTCCTTTTAGGAGTAGACCACTACGTTGAAAGAACATCCAAGCAAACAATTGATATCTTGAAAAGAAGAGGTAAAGGTCTGGAGAACCAACTTGAATCTCTAAAGGCTGTGATGCAGGATTTAAAGGCTGAGGCTTCATTTTTTGAGGCTACGGCTTCAGACGCAGTGGTAAGCTTCTTGATTTTTTTGAGAAGTTATTGATCTTTTTCCTTTAATAAATAGATTGTGGAGCTTGCTCTCCACCAGTCGAGTTCATTTAATTCAAGTTATCCATATATAATCATATCAAGGTAGCCCCTTTTCTGCTTTAAAAGTGACTACTTGCAAATACTAACCATTTTTCAGAACATCCAGGTTTCCATTAGTGTTGTAATGAGCTATAAGCATTAGTTATTCAAATAAATTAAATAACAGAAAGTTAAATTTTAATGGACTTCTTGTAACATTATTTTCTTAACTAGACCATCAATTTGATGTTAAATAATATTTCCCAAACCATGTCCAAAATATTTTTCTCCAAGTAGGGTTATGAGATCCCCACTCTCACACTTGCCATCTTATTAGGAAAAGGCTTTTTTTTTTTTTTACTTCCCCATTCCATCTTGGTGCACGAAAGATATCTACATCTGTATCTATGTCCACAATTCATCTGACACTATGTAAGAACTTGCCTACATGATTGTATTATGTTTACAAACTTGGCTCTATGATCTAGGTATGGTTTTTATGGAAAATGGGAATGACCAAAAACTGCCTAGGTGAATATTAAATCTGAGATGTGATGAAACATTGTCATGGGTTCTTAATCCACATTTATTAGATTTCCATTTTACAGTTATACTTTTGGCCCTGTAAACAAGTTACATGCACAAGCTTCGGTCGGTTAATGCCTGTCGCTCTGTAAACAGTTGAAAATTGAACTGAATTGTGAATGGACCACAAAGATGAGGCTTGACGCGTTACATGCAGCTGAAGTTTATTTTCGTTTTGATGTTGAACCATGGGGAAAATTATATAGTAGGGTTTTGTGGACTTCTACCCTGACTTAAATGAATCAGAATGTGCTCTGGTTTTGCAGTATTAAGAAATTTCATGGCAATGTAATTTGACCATGTCAAAATTGTGGGGAATTGGATTTCTTTTGGAAGCCTGCCCGATTTAGGTAATGTTAGCACACGGGGAATTCTATTGCTAGAATTTTGTTTAGAAGCCTGCCCACCTTGAACTGGTTGGGCTTTGTATGATCTAAGAAAAAGTAATACAAGGAAATATTTCAGTCCTGTTCGGTTGGTTGTCTTCCTATTTTCCATAATTTTTGCTTTTTGTTTCATTTTAGTTATTTGATTTTTATATTTCCATGTAATGCTTGACAGGATGGTCTTGTAGAGATAAGGGAAGATTATGCTGAGGAAAGTCCTTCAGAAGTGGTGCCTTTGGCAAGTAGGATTCCATGTTTTTTCTGGGCAATGAATTATTAAGATTTGTGAATCTAATAATTCTTTGGTTTCTTTCTTCTATATGTTGATATATATGATGGATGCTGTTATTTGTATATCTTATTAGAAATGAAAGTTGTATTTTATTTGTATATTTTTGAAGGGAAACAAAATAAGAAAAGAAACAGTCATCTATCTGCGCAAGAATTGATTCTAGTTATTGATTTGATAGAATTTATATGATATAAAGTTTTCTTAGTGGCAATTTAGCATGTCCGTTGCAGAAGGAAAAAATGATATGCTTATGGTCTACAAGTTTTTTGTTATTTTAGTTTGACGATTTTTCAGGCCAGCCTTTTATTAGCCTGAATACAGATATTGTATTCCTGAGAGTTGGAGGAACCGCATACCTCTCTCTCATGATAAACGAGGAACATTAAATTAAAAAAACTAAATTTCTCCCATGGTATTCAAAACTATTGAAGGCCATTTCTCCCTAATTCGACATTTTTGTATTTTTGACGTGGAAATGTATAACGAAGCTGGAAAACATGCGGTACACATCCTTTTCGAAACATGATACTTGGTTTTCTGACTTGGGATTTGTTCTGCTTACATAGAAATTGGTACTGGTGCTTATATGTGGCATTAAAGAGGACTCAATTTAGGAGAGGACATTTTTATTGGGATCTCCCCATGATCAATTGGAGATATCAATAGGGAAAGAAGACATATCGTAACATAAACAAGATAGGATGGAACATCCAATGGCATATTTATTTTAGAGAGAAGAAAGAAATGGAATGTTTAGTATGATATTGTCTTGCAATATATAATGTTTGCCAATTAAAGATATGAAAGATTTTCTCCTCTCTTTGCTTTAGGCTTGTGATGATGTGTCAGATATTGCCAAGTTGCAATTTTTTGTTAGATTCAGCACTGACAATGTCTGAAATTTCAGAGAATCCAAAATCTGATTCCCTTAATTTTCTTGAGGCAGACAACACAAAAGCTGCAATTGAAGATGATGAATATGCACGCATCTTGTCACGGATTGCGGAACTTGAACAGGAAGAAGAAGCTGAAAAGGCCAATGAATTTAACAGAGACAATCAGATAGAAAATGATTTGGCTTGCAATACTATTCAAAGTTTTACTGACCAGGAAGTCAGAAGTTCAAAGGTATAGGGTTTCACTTAGAAAATGACTGCGCCTATAGTTGGGAACTTATATTTGTACGAACTTTTGCAGATCATACAGGGTTTCACTTAGAATCATTCTATATGCTTCTGTTTTATTCTTTGCCACCCTGTAAACTCTCTATAAACTGTCTTGCCTTGCAGTGCACGACCATTTAATTTTACCTAATTGGCTTTTTACTGAATTGCATGATGCAGGTTGAGGATGCAATCTTGCAATCACCATCTAAAGGTAGACGGCATTCAATCATTATTTGTAAACAATATGCAATTTATGTATTACTGTATGTTGTTATTGAGATGAAGGTAAGTGATCTTATTGCATAATAATTTCACTTGCATATGCACCATGTAACTCTTAGATATGTTGAGATGAAGGAAAGTAACTGCACATATAGCTCTAGTTTCTCATTGAACATAATGCGCTGTACTTCTACCTCATATGGCTTCCAGTGAAAACCTTGAAAGTCACCATGTTTTTGGATGGACCTATTTGAACATTATAAAGAGGTATATTGATTTATTAAAATCTCACTGTAACATGGTTGGACTTACAGGAAAAATAATATAATATGAAAGTGAACTATAAAATTAAGGGTTCACAGTTCTTGTAAATTCTGTAATTAAGTGATTATTGTGAAATTCAAATATTATTTACTTAATCATGATACCTGCACAATGCGCATTGTATTGCTATCATGTAGCAATGCACATTCGTTTGCGTGAGGTTTCTGTTGTATTTGTGTTTTGAGCTTGCTATTGCTTCGTAGATCTTATCATGCTTGGTGTTATCTACTAACTCTTGTATTTCCTGGAGTGATGAGCTCAGTTCCTTAAAGTTTTTTTTTTTTTTTTTTTGGCAGAAAAGGACAAAATATCTTGGCCATAACATGTTTAGGAAAAATAAATATTTGTGAGCACGAAGAGCTCCTTGATCCATGTGAATTTAATAAAGATGTGAGCTATATATGAAATTTAATTGTGTCTGAGGCTCATCGTAGTTGATAGTTGACTTCCTTGTATGCTATCTGGTATGCTGGAATAATTTGGTGCAAATTGTTGTCTGAAATTTATCATGTTATGTTGTTTGTACTTAATAGCAGGTGCCTACGATATTTCTACATGCACGTGTATGTCTTCTATTATGGTTTGCTTAATTGGAGCTGGTTGGTAAGCAAAATTTTCGAATGAAGTTTGTGTTAAAGATTGACCGTTAATGCCCATCTACCTCAGACCTTTTGAACTCATTTGCAGCTATGGGGCATCTGAAAGGAATGTGGGGTCTACTAATGGGTCTTCACATGTAGATGTAACCATGTGTTACATGTGTTTGAATGACTGTGGTGATTTATAACCACCTTTCTTAAATTAGCATCATGACAGATGACAGTTAGTTTCTCGTGTTGATTATAAATATGAATGGAAACATCAGTTCATAAAGAGAGCTCAGAATAGGACTTGGTATTTGATCTTTTACCACAGTATATGGAAGACTTTTTTTTCAGATCCTCAACCGAATGGAAATCAGTTGTATTTGTAAATGTGTGTTTTGTTGGGCATATTAGTTACTGTACTGGTAACATGTATTTTTTAAAAAATATGTGGTCTGATTCCTCCTTGATTAAACTGATTCAGATGGATCTTCACATGGCAAAGGTCCAGCACTCGATGACTACAGTATGAAAAAAAAGGTTTTGGAGCTTCCCGAGGTAAAGGAGAAAGTTCAGGCTCCAGTTACGGCTGATAATAAAGTATGCTTCATCTCTTGTAGTCACTGTAATCCTTCTATTTATTGAATTATGGGCATATTTCATCTTTGATCCAAGTTTTCACTCCAAAAATATGATAAATAGTGGCAGGCAATGATTGCCCAATGCATTGAGGTTTAGAAGTGATTCCAATAGCTATAGGAGATGTGTCAAGAGTTGGCACATTACTTTCAGATCCTCTGATTAATTATATGATGCCAGATTAGCTCAAACTAAACTTCATTTTTAATAAATTTGAGGTCTGCCACATGAATCTTTTTCCGCCACTCCGCCCAGTTCATTGTTGTAGCAATAGATCTAAAGAAATTATGATCCTCTCGTTCTCCTCCTATCTCCAAAGTGCTTCTCAAATCAAGGAGTTAATGCTTAGCTAGTACAGTTCCTCTCTCCGGTGGATGGGTGGATAATAGCAGTGGTTAGTCAGTTGCTCCTGCTGCTTTTAGGCCTTATCCTTGGTGGGTAATTCAATCTTGTGAACAAATCGAGACCGCATTTGGAAACAAGATACGAGCGGAGGGTTATAACTAATTGATTAAAGAACATGAAACTATTCTGTTTCAATAGAGGTACGGGAAAGGGTGAGGCGAATAGAGCAGGTGAAGTGGTTGAATTTTGTGATTTGTCCCAACCACTGCTCGATGTGTTTACATTATCCCCCCAAAAATTGTACGTGTAGGTCATGCCATTCGATGTCGCCCATCCTAGCACTCATTCGTAATCCTCATCGTTTATCATAGAACATGTGAGTTTGGTTGTACCATTCCCTCTTATGACATGTATCCAATTTAAGTGATTATTTTCTGTTGCAGGTTTCTCATCCCTCGTCCATACCAGGCAGCGATAGTAGCAATGTATGTTTCAGATGTGTTCACAATTTTTCTAGTATATTCAGTATATATATTACTGAGTTAATTCAAACTTGTGTTATCGTACAGGCTTTTACGGGTTCTATTGTAGAACATGCTCCTGACATTGGGAAAAACTCAAGGGAACAGCAGACTGGTGCTCGTAGCTCGAAACCTGTTTCGAGGTTTAAGATGCAGAGAAAGTAGGTATATGGTTTGCTTATCTAACTATGTAAAACTTTGGCACTGAATAAACTTGTTGATACCCAACTTAAACCCCAATTATCTCTCTCACCCTCTCTTTGTCCTCTTGCCGACGAGTGCAAGCTTTGCAAGCAAGCGCGACAACTGGTTGCTTTGTGACGACACTTGGTTGTTGTGAAATCGCAATAACCAGTTTTCTAGTTTTTGATTTGATTCCTTAGATCTGCTTCGGTGTATTGGATTTGATATGATCCTGACCGTACACAACCAATGGCTTTCTGGTGTGATGATGGCATTTGTAGATCTGATTTGTTGATTTTTTGAGCGACGGTGGCAATGATTGTGATTTTGAAGTTGGATGGTAGTTGTTGGGAGTGAGGGCAGCAGTGGTGGCATTAGCTGTGATGGTGAGGAGGAGCTATTTTGGGTCGGTGTCATGGTCGATTGGAGTTAGGTGGCGTAGGTGGTGGGATAAGAATGTTTATGATTAATTATTTGAGATTGTGACCAATAAATTCGATATTTTGTGACTAAAAAATAACATGTGACCAATAAATTTTATGTGCCCTAAAAATTTGAGTTGTGATTTATAAAATTTGTGATTTGTAATCAATAAATAAGTTGTGACCTATAAAAATTTTTATTTGTAATCAAAAAATAATTTGTAATCAATTAATTCTATAATTTGTGATCAAGTTATATAAAATTGTAACTGTAATATATTTAATTAATAAAATATATTTTTAATTCATCGTTTTATAAAATAATAACATTGTTTCTTAGTTTTGAAATTTGTCATAATTAATCACTTAAATATGAAAATTTCCCCCTTTTTTTTCCCTTCCATTTTTTAATACCAGCTAAAATATAGTGGAAATTACACTAGACTAAATAACATTGTTTCTTAGTTTTGAAATTTGTCATAATTATTCACTTAAATATGAAAATTTCCCTTTTTTTTTCCTTCCATTTTTTAATACCAGCTAAAATATAGTGGAAATTACACTAGACTAAATAACATTGTTTCTTAGCTTTGAAATTTGTCATAATTAATCACTTAAATATGAAAATTTCAAATATTTTTTTCCATTTTTTAATACCAGCTAAAATATAGTGGAAATTACACTAGATCGGATATTTAAAGATTGTAATTCGAAAATCATAAATGAAGTTTTCTTATTCATAAATCATATAATAACTCGAAGGGTAACTATATTACCACCACAAATTTTATTTTCTACACAACATTATATCAACACCACAATTAAAATATGTTTTCAATAAGTACACCATGACAAATTTACGATTATAGTCCAAACACAATAAAAACGAAAAAAATAAATTCTGGTCAGCATTTTCTTGAAGTTCGGAATCTAATCCACTGGTATTTCAACAGCGTACAATTTTAAGCACAAGACATCACGGAACGGAGCAACATAATGATCTTTAATAATCACAGGAACACAACTAGAATAGAGTGCCTCGACAATTTTGGATTGGCTACTTCATAACCACTAGGAAAAATACAATACTTGCTTTTTCTCATCATTTGTGAGTATGACACACTCTTTGGTAGGTACCTATGAATCTGAACATCTTCATCTTTGTTTTCCCAGTGCTCGAGAAGAATAATCTAAATAGGGTTTGCATCATAAAAGGAATGCATCAAAATTCGTGAAATCTTGCCAGTTTGGAGGAGGAAGAGAAGTTGCAAAAATGTGGAGTACTGGGGCCTTAGAATCAACTACATTATCGTATACTTATTATCCTCCCTTTCCTTTAAACTACACCAGATTCTACAATTTTATCGATACAACTTCACAATTTCAAGATTGCCCATTTTTCATCAAATTGCAGATGCGTTCTTGTATATACATAAACGGCAGAAATTTTTTTCCATTCAATTTGTTACATTCCCAAAAGGAAATGCTCAAACTCCAAAAGCCGCTATCAAGTTTGGCAATTAACTCAATTGACACCCCATCAGTGCACAGAAGATCCAAAAAGAGCTCCAAATATGGAGACCCTATAAAGCTAGAGGACATGCTGCTGGTACAATACTTTGGTGACTTAAGAGATGAAGTTGAGAGAGAGGTATTGAAACATCTGATGGATATATGCAAAGCTCAAGGGTTTGTTTATGAGATCACTCCAGATAATTTCATATCAGTGAATAATGTTTGGATCTTTTGCTATAGATCTTTGTAATGTTTAAATGAGTTATATCTTTTATGGTGTATGGATGGTGATGGAATGAATAAATATATTAGTTAATAATAGATAAGATACTTATGTCATTTCTCTCACGGTTATTTTAGTAAAAAAGAAAATTGCGGTGCACCAAGTACTTATTGTGGTGGTAATATAATTACCCTAATTCAAATATAAATATGAAAAATAATATTATGAAATCTATCCACCCCACCCAGCCCTATCCTTCGAATCACATACAAAACATTAAAATTTATTTCTGTCTTCTCTCTTCTTATTATCTCTATCCTTTCTATCTCGCAGTTGGATGGCGGAGGAGATATGGCTGGCACCAACCGCCGTTGCAATGTGCTTTGGGCAAAAGGGGCTATGGATGACTCCAACCGCTACCAGGTTCCAGGGGCTACGCCGGAGAAATGGACAAAAATGCTGACAACGATTCATAGCAGATTGTAGGCTAAGTACCAATCCATGGCATTTGCCCCTGCTGCAGGATGTTACTTGAAGTGTCTACATAGTTGTCCATGCAGGTGGTCGCATTGGCGGTGTTGCGATGACCTTTGGGCTTGGTAGTGGATCTGGCGGTGATGATGGTTGTGTTGTTGAAAATGGTGATTTTGTGATGGTGATGGCGAGGTTGCGAGGCATCCTAGTTTGGTGGTGGATATGGCGATTGAAAATCTTTGACGAATAAATTAGTGATGGTGAGTATGTCTATTTATATAGATGTACAAGGTGCTTACAAATCAATCAAGAATATTTATAGCTTAATTACAATGAAACTGATGGAAAGAATATCATTCTCCCATAATTGAGCTAGATTAAAATATAATTAGGCTAGAATAGTGGGGTCAAATCCGTTACAGGAATTATGCCTTAGATTGGACTAAAGTATCGTCAACACCCCCTGCAAGCTGAGCGTCGAATTGGAGTAGATATGAAGCTTGGATCGAAAGAATTCAAAAAGTGGTATAGGGAGACTTTTGGTGAAGATGTCATCAAACTTGTAGGTGAGATGGGACGAACTGAGTGTGAAGTTTGTCAGAGACAACAAGTTCTCGAAGGAAGTGATAGTCTAATTCAACTTGCTTGGCCTTGAAGCTTCGACAACTAAAGATGGTCTTTTTATCAATCAGCTGAAATATGCACAGGATATTCTTACTTGAGCTCAGTTGCTTGACAGCAAACCAATGCATACTCCTATGGTTGTTTATCAGCACTTGGTGCGTGAGAGGTTGCCCTTGTGACTCACATGATTAAAAGTGCGATTCGTGGAAATGAACGCTGCTATAGGTAGATTTGCAGATTCAAGAGATTTTTGAAATAGTTCAAAGCTTTCAGCTTTGGACACGAGGCCAGTGAAGTAGGGGAGAGGAGTGACCGCCAGCTGTGCAATTGAGAATGACGAGAAATTAGCGCCAAGACCTAGAAGAAAGCCAATAGACTTTGTTCGTCTCATCAACTGGTCGTCCAATGGCATGTAGCTGGTCACAAAGTGCCCTAAAGGCACGAGAATACTCAGAGACAGAACATGTTCCATGCCTCATCAATTGGACATAATCTTTGAGGCGAATCTTGTGAGCTTTGGAGCGATGGCTGAAGGTGTTTTCCAAGGCAATCCAAACCTCGCGCGAGGTGGAGACGTTGACGACCTTAGCCATGGCCTCCTTGGTGAGAGAAGAGAGAAGAAGGCTGAAAAGCTTCTGATCAATTGTTCTCTAGTCTAAGTATTTGGTGTTTGGGAGGTGGATGGGTCAAATCTTAGTGGAGGCTCAAGGGTTCCATCTATATGATCGAGTAGTACTTGACTTTCAAAAAGAGGAAGCAATTGACTTTTCCACAGGAGGTAGTTTGAGGAGGAGAGTTTAATTGTTACCATGTGGATCATGGCGTTGAAAGAGAAGAGTGTGGATTCGACACCATGAAAATATTTGAAGAATAAATCACCACAGTGCTCTTAGTGATGGTGAGTATGTCTATTTATATAGATGTACAATGTGCTTACAAATCAATCAAAAATATTTAGAACTTAATTACAATGAAATTGATAGAAATAATATCCCATAATTGAGCTAGATTAAAATATAATTAGGCTAGAATAGTGGGGTCAAATTTGTTACAGTAATTATGCTCTAGATTGAGCCAAAGTATCCTCAACAGTGATGGCAATGTTTTGTAGTTGAAAATAGTAATTTGTTGTGGGTGGTGATGGTTTTGAATTTAAAAATTGTAGTTTGTTGGAGGTGGCGGTGGAAGTGATTGTGTGGTGGCGCCGCTATTTGAGAATGTGACTAATAAATAATATGTGATCTAAAAATTTGAGTTGACTTATAAAATTTGTAATTCGTAGCCGATAAATGAATTGTTATCTATAATTTTTTTTATTTTATGATCAATAAATAAATTGTAATCTATAAAATTTTTGATTTGTGATCAAGAAATAATTTATAACCAATTAATTTGTTAATCTGTGACTAAATTGTGTAAAATTGTGACCTTAATATATTTAATTAATAATATCTTTTTAATTAATCATTTCATAAGAAGAATCTGATTTTTGAAATTTTAAACCTAATTTCTTAATTTTAAAATGAGTCAAAGTTAAACTCTTAGATATGAATTTTTTTCTAAAATATATAACTACTTTTAAGTTCCATGGGCCCAAAATGGACATTAGTGTACCTTGAAGTTGGGCAGGACAAGCGGGATAGTGCTATTACATTCAAGGCCCAGTGACTGGGCCAGATAAAAAGAGGCAGTTCGCATGAAATGCTGAATCCTTGACGCCCAATTGGGCTGGCGCTTGGAGGAATTAAGTCCTTTGAGTTTATAAATCAATTATAAATAATTAAATTTTACTTTTGATCACGCATTTTAATATATTAATAAGTAAAATTATCTTACTCAACATTCATTTCTGTCTATTTATATTTTATAAATTTTTTTCAATTGGGTATTTTTTTAGTTGAAAAATAATTAGTTCAGTATCTTTTGCAAAACTGTAAAATGCAGTAAAGAAAACCTATCGTTCAAAACTTGTGACAACTCTCTATCCTAAATCATTCAAACTTCCTCAATTGTCAAATTTTTATTTCGCTTTTTATGGTTTTAATAATCAGAAGTAACTCTCCAACTATCATATTTTATTGGCTAATTTGACAAAAAATAAAAAAATAAAAAAAATCGAAGATGATCAAAATAGTAGAAAATGTTACCTTAATCAAAGATGTTCAAAAGCCTCAAAATCCAATCATAGACTTTTTAATAGTCACGTAGAATGTGAATTGGATCGTCGACTTTTCAAATAAAATTCCACACTTTTCACCAATTGAACAGTATATCACCTTTGGGTATTTTTTTGTTGAAAAATAATTAGTTGCAGTATCTTTTGCAGAACTGTAAAATGCAGGAATGAAAACCTATCGTTCAAGACTCGTGACAACTCTCTATCCTAAATCATTCAAACTTCCTCAATTGTCAAATTTTTAATTCGCTTTTTATGGTTTTAATAATCAGAAGCAACCCTCCAACTATCATATTTTACTGGATAATTTAACCAAAATAAAAAATAAAAAAAAATCGAAGATGATCAAAATAATAGAAAATTTAACCTTAATCAAAGATGTTCAAGCCCCCAAAATCCAATCATAGACTTTTTAATAGTCATGTAGAATGTGAATTGGATCGTCGACTTTCCAAATAAAATTTCACACTTTTCACCAATTGAACAATATATCTAATATAATTATAACATTCAAATAACACACACACACACACACACACATATATATATATATATAGTTTTAAGGCTTTATTAGTTGAGTTATTCAACTTTTAAGAATGGAGTCTTAACCTTTTTATAATAAAAGAATATTTAAAAATGGCTGTTCAATTAAGGTTTTTTATATATTGAGAAAGAAATATATAGCATACTTAGTTGTGCTTAAATTAAGCTAAATTCATTTTTAAATTAATTAATAAACCGATAATGTATTGGAGAAAAGTAAGTTTTGCATTAAATTACGATAAGAGACGTAAATATTTTGATTGCACTTTTGAATTATGTGCTATTCGCATTAATGACACCATCTCAAGTCTACTTTTTCCAACCTTGTGGTCCAAACAAGGTTAATGCATTGTTATATTTTTTAGGAAATAGTTGACATGGCATACAGTTACATGATAAACGATTTTAATTGTAGAATGTTGAAATCCCCCATCAAGGACATGGCCAGGTTCTTGCTCAAGGTACAAGGAATCGATGTGATTTTTCACGTGTTACATTTACAACTATAAGATCAACACAAATTTGTGGTTGACAGAGTGAATATGAAAATCGGTAAAGCAATGAACATGGCATTTTTTTCATGAATTTATGCATATAAAGGTGGAATTAATACTAGACGTGATTCTACTTACGTGAAAGGGTGCCAAACTAAAATTGGTAAGGCGTTCTAAACAGTGGATAATGATAAATTAAGGGCTTGTTTCGTTGTGATTATGAGAATTAATTTTTTGACTGTTAGAGAAAAAGGCGAGTCCCATCTATAAGTGATGAAATAAAAAACGACGACTAAATAATGAAATAACAATCAAAAAATTGATTTTTTTGCCAAACAGGGACTAAGTCGCTTTCCACTATTCAATTTTTTCGTGTTTGTAGTCAATCATAATTAATGCCATATGTTCTTAAGCCATTTTTGGTGGCATTAATTAATGGCATTCAATCATCCATGTTAATTTTTTGACAAAACCTATCAACCAAGTCCATTCAAACATTTACTGTAACAATAAAGCTATTTGTACATTCGGTGTAAAATATATTTGTTTGTTTTGTTTTTAAAATCCATTTATGTGCACTATATTAACGTATTTCAAGAATAAATTGTGTGTAAAACTAATAAGAGAAGTTCTCAACAAATTTCGTATTTAACGAAAAAATTTGTCTTCTTGAAATTCTTTATCGACGATCTTTTTTGACGAAATAATTCAAAATTGACTTTATGATAAAAAAATTTATCGGTAAAAGCGAAATTTCTAGTTAATTGGCACTAACGCACATCATATTTGGGGGCAGACCTGGGCGCCAAATGCAAAGTGAATCGTGAAAGGAAAAAAAAAAAAAAAAAAAAAAAAAAAACGTATTTTTATACCTAAATAAATTTCAAAAATTCATTTTAGCTCATTCACGGTGCAAGCCAGTGTCCAGTTATCCAAATTTAAATAAAGACTCAACAGTAATGAAATTTTCTTTTCATGACATTCATGCAACATGAAAATCCTTGTTACCAAATTAAGTTTTTGTTCACTGCATATTTGACTAAGTTTAAAGTTTTACTTATAATTAAATAAATAAATTTTATAATAAAAAAAATATTTTTTATTGGAGCGAAATTCTTTCCTAGCTCTGTTGGGTATTTTTGTTATTTTCTTCAATTTTATTATGGAATTACATGTTTGATTTGACTCGTTAAAAATTGCATCTTTAACTATTCAACTTTGTCATTTTCTTCAATTTTATTACGGAGTTACATATTTGATTCAACTTTGTCATTTTCTTCAATTTTGTCATTTTCTTTAATTTCATGGATCGTTTTTCAAGTTTTAACTATTCAACTTTTAAACATGGAGTCTTGACGTTTTTAGCTTTTAAAAAAAGGAATATTCAAACGTTGCTGTTAAGGATTTTCTTTATTATTTTATTGAGAAAGAAATATATATATATATATCATATTTAATTGTGCTTAAACTAAGTTAAATTTATTTTTAAATTAATTATTAAATCGGCAATGTATTGGAGAAAAGTAAGTTTTACATTAAATTAGGAGATGAGACGTGAAGGTTTGGGTTATACACTATCTCATATCTACAACCTTTTGAACCTCATGATCCAGACAAGGTTAAATGCATTATTAAATTCTTGCAATTTTAGTCTAGGAGATAGACATGACAAACAAATAGATGATCGACGGGGACTAGGAACCAATGTGATTTTTCACGTGTTACATCCACAACTATAAGATCAATTCAAAATTGTCATTAATAGAGTGGGTATGAAGTTCCGTAGAGGAATGATCATGGAATATTGTTCATGTATTTAATCGTGTGAAGGTGGAATTAGTACTAGACATGATTGCTACTTACGTTGAAGGGTGTCAACTTATTGATACAGTGTTTTATACAATGAATAATAATAAACTAAGTCGTTTGGCACTATCACGACTATAAGATCAATTCAAATTTGTCATTAATAGAGTGGGTATGAAGTTCGGTAGAGCAATGACCATGGAATATTGTTCATGTGTTTATTCGTGTGAAGGTGGAATTAGTACTAGACATCGTTGCTACTTACGTTGAAGGGTGTCAACTTATTGATACAGTGTTTTATACAATGAATAATAATAAACTAGGTCGTTTATCACTACCCATTTTTTCGGTGTTCGTATTCTATCATAATTAATGTCACATGTATTTAAGCCGTATTTTGTGGCATGGTTGTACTGAAAACGAAAATAACTATGATTTTTTTGTTTTATGCATTTTGTTTATAGTTCTACTATTAAGCACTTTGAGAGTTAAGCAAATCTTAATCGGGTAGAATCATGGTTAGATGGAATACGTCTAATACTATATATAATGACTCGTCTTTAGAAAACTATTGACCAACTGCCGACTTACTTTGATAGGCCTTCCTATGCTTAACACATCAATCTTGATTTAAAATAGTGAGGCTGCACAGATGTCTGAATGAATTGGGGAATAGCTGGTTAAAAAAGAAAGAAATGGTAAAGTGTAGATTTGACATTTGAGCTCCGATTTGGTTCCATTTATATACCTTTTCGAATAGAGAACAACGAGCCAGTTGGACTAAACTCGCGATTTTGTTGTGACATATGATGATTTTAGCCATTTGAGTTCATTTAGGACTCGAAAATTGTTTTGAAAGTTTTAGTATTTTCATATAAACCTTTATAAATAAATGATTAATTCTTCATTTTTGAAATCTTGAATTAATAAAATTTTGTGAGTTTAATTTTCATTCTCCGGGAATTTATTTTTGATATTCTTAAGGTTTTGATTTGAATTTCTTATTTCATGTTTCTTCAAGGAACCATCCATGTCAACTTTTTGACACAACCTATTCACCTAGTCCACTCAAACACTAACACATGCCCCTGTTTGTTTTCCTTTTTTTTTTTCTTATTAAAATGAAAAATATGATAGTTATCTGTCACATCAAATCACCAAATTTGAATTTCTACATTTTGTGTGGGACGCATAACGACTATATTTTTCATTCTCATTTTTACAAAAATGGGAAACAAACGTCCCCATATCATATTTAGGGACAGGTGTAGGGGACAGAGTAGGCGTCAAAATGCAAAGTGAATTGTAAAAGAACTATTTTAGAATAATGTTGTTTTGCAAGAATTTTTTTAAAAGCTTGCACGATAGATTAAGTTGTGGCAAAAAATAATTGGTTGGCAATGTTGATTGTTTTTTAAACAGTTTAATGATAAAATGTTCACATGGCATTCTATTGATAAGTGTATTTTATACACTTATGTAGATCTAAAATTATAAACATTTAATAGTTCATTAAAGCAATTATATCCTATTTTATTGTATATTTCATTGATTAGGTAAAACTTAATGATTGGAAGTTAAATTGAAAGAAAGAAGCGAAAAATGGCGAAGTACAAAGTTGAGGACCAAATTGAAAATATCCAATGGTTGAATTGGACCATAAGAGATATTTTAGAGATTGATGGGAGTCAACTGCATACAATTAGAAGTAAAAAAGGAATGGAATATCGTCAGAATATTGCCATAAATCGACTTCCAATCATATGATATATCTTCTAAATTTTTAGTCAAGGATTGCGACCAATTTTTGGCATAGTAAACGTCATAAATGAAAAATATCTATCTCTAGAAAAATTGTAGCCATTTTAGTTAGCTTTCCAACACATTTTAAATCAACTCAATAAGATATTAGGAGACAAAGTTATGATCAAAATACCGACTGTTGTGCAGAGACGAAAAATCTGCGTGCGAGTGTAACTTTCCTTATTAGATTGGAACTCTTTTGGAAACCAATTTGGCGCGTGATTTTTCATCATTTTTCGATCCCTACAAATACCCAACAGGAGAATACATGAAGAGAGCTCTCATACATCTCTTATATACAATATACTCTAATATTCATCAATTATCATCATCAAATGAGGAAAATTCATTGTTTTTATGAGAGAATTGAATGGGACTTGCAAGAATTTAATCAAGTGAAGATTCAAACTTGATATTTGACAGAGAAGAGAGAGCGCAAGTAAAGACTCATTAAGAAACCATTGAAGAGGTTCAAGATTTCAAGATTCATCTTCATCTTCTCAATTTATTAAAAATATTGGTTATGTTTTTCCACTTATATATGATTTCTTGTAGTTTCAATATGTTAGGCTAATTTTATACATTGTTAGGATGAGATGAACCCTTGTTATGATATTTTTAGTTTTTTAATTAATTATTTTGGCTTTCGTTTGATTTTATTTGTAGATCTTTATTATCGTTTTTATCATTCTTTTTAATTGTTTGATCACTAATTGAATTGTTAGTGGATTTTATTGTTATCGAGAGATACAATAGGATTTTAGCACAGTATAATAAACATTGTAAGATTCGATAGAAGATACAGATATACGTTTATGTTTTATATGGTTTCAATATGTGTTCTAGTACTTATTAATGCATTTATCATGTTTACATCTTTCATGGAGAGATATGAGGATCACATGAGGGGAATAAATTTGATCGTCATCGAGAAAAGCTTTCAATTAAATTAGGAACATTGACCAACATGAATGATTTCAAATTGTCAATTTAATTGTTATACTAAAACTGGAATAACAAAGGGGTTCTACGTCTTAACAATATCTCTTGCAAATTTGATAAATTTTCTTACATTGCTTTTAGGTTAATTGATAGATTTAATAGTTTTTAATTACAACTCGATTTTGCTATTCGATTAAGGGTAGTGTTAGCTTTAATTTGATCAAACATATAATCCTCGTGGGTTTGAGACTCTGTACACCACTTTATTACTTATTCACAATCCCGTTCAATTGCGGGTTATCAAACGATCATCTATCATCTAAGATGTCAAAAAATTCTGGTAGCCAAGCTTGATTGACTATTTTATACTTAACCAATTCATTTTAGCTTAGTCACGGTGCAAGCTTAGTGTCCAATTAGGCAATTACCCAAATTTAATTAAAGACTCCTCAATAATTAAATATTTCTTTTCATGAGATTCATGCAACACGAAAATCCTTGTTACTAAATTAGGTTTTTATTCACCGCTTATTTGACTAAGTTTAAAGATTTCATTTATAATTAAATAAGTAATTATTATTTTAATTTTTCATATGTTTTTATATATTCCTTGGCCCCTTGTTTGGGCTCCATTTTAATGAAATTTTGGGAAAAAGTATTTTCAAATAGTAATTTTTTATTTTATTTTGGAGAATGTGATTAAATAGTTAAAAAAAAAAGTGTTTTGGATTTATGTGTAATATTATTTTATTGAAAATGTGTGGTTAAACATGAAAAAAGAGAAAAATGCATTTAATTAAAATGGAGCCCAATAAAAAAGCATTAAATGTGATATTATTCGTACTTATAAGATAAAAATTACTTATTTTGACTATAAAATAGATGTTATTATCAAAATAAGTAACTTCTCTATCTATTTAATTTTGCCAATAAAAAGAATATTTGTTAAAAATATACTTCTTATAGACTAATAGGATTATAAGTATATTGTTGAAGGTAAGCTAATATGAACGTGAAATAAATCTAATTCTTTGGATCATCGAGATTCCCAATCATTTTTTCATTTCATGTGGAATTAGTATGTGTTGGTTATAGTCTTCTAGTGTGGATACGCATGGAGTTTTATAGAGCAAAATATTCTAGCGTAAAATCACAAAAGTGGATACACTATAAACATAAAAGACCGTTAATAGTCCGTTTGATTGCAAAGATAGAATTGAATAGTCTAGAAAA
>NW_019248956.1:18393-27047 GCF_002742605.1 Olea europaea var. sylvestris | reverse complement strand
CTAGTACTAAAAGCAAAAATTGATTTTATACTTGTACTAATAGCCTTACTTCTTCGTAACATTTTCAAGTTTTCAATTCTATAATATAGATTGAAACTTTGGTCAATATTTTCATCATTTAATGATATTGCATAATTTGGTTTTACTGTAAATATTATCTTCTGTTAGACTAAGTTTCCTACGACTGTTCTTGATAGAGCATCTATAGGATCTTGTAAGATTCTGTTGTCCATGCAATAGATTTCAATTGGTATGTTCATGCCTTCTCTAAAGAATCTTTTTACCATTATCTGGACTTCTCCTATTTCAATACATTTCAATTTGTTTCTTATGTTCTCTGGGATTTTGGATAACTTTTGTTTTACCCAATCTTTTGTGATTATAGGAATTCTTGCTTTTCCTATAGTATCTTTTATGTTGATAGACATTTCTTTATAATTCATACTTACAATTGTTTTATTTACTCTTGGTATTATTCCTAAGAATCCTTGATGGAATACATCTTTTTCTTGTAGGTCTAATATTTTTTTGGTTATTCCTGTGTATTTTTTAATATCAAAGGTAATTTCTTGATATATACATTCTATTAAGTCTTCAACTTCTTCAGTTGTTTCTATTTCTATTTCTGCTTGTTGTATCTCTTGATTCATATATACAATTTCTTCAAATTCTTCCTCAGATGAGGATGTATCTAATTCATAAATACTATTGCATTCACTATTTAGATCTCCAAAATATTCAATTGGTTCTATATCACTATCATCTTGGAATTTTTCATAAATTCTAAGAGTTTTTATATTCTGTCTATCTTTCCTTTTAGGACATTGAGAGGCAATGTGTCATTCTTCATTACAGATAAAACATCTACATTTTTTAATATTTCTTGGTTTGGATTTTTTATTCTAATTTCTTTTCAAAAAATATTTCTTGTGTGGTTTAAAATTTCTTTTCTTAAATTTTTTGTAGTTTTTGAATTTTCTTTTATATTTCTTATATGGTTTATATTTCTTCTTATGGCACCCAAATTGTTCAATTTGGCCTATATTTTTGTAACAACATAAGGAATTCTTCATTATTTTATATGCTTTCTTATTTTCTAGAGTTTCTCTACACCATATACCTATCATTCTTTTTGTAAATTCAATCCTACTTCCAAAACCATCTATTTTTATTTCTTCCTCTTCTCCTAGAGGTAATAATTTCTCATATTCTTTTAGTAACTTAATTCCCCATGGGAATGATAATTTTGTAAAATAAGATCTTAGTATAAGTTTATTTTCTTGATAATCCCCTTGGTTTAATATATAGTATAATTCTTCAAATTTACATGTATATCTTTCTAATTCACACATATCACATATCTTTAAATTTTCCATTGCTATCATTCCTTCATTATATTCATCTTGTTTTCTTTCTTCTTTATTAGAAGTATATCTATCTCCCAAGAACTCTGTTCTTAAGGTTTTTTCAAACATTTTTAATATTTCTTGTATACTTTGATCATTTAAACTATTCCTATTATCTAATACTTCAGTTCTACCTTCTCCATACTTTATTCTTCTTTTAATAGTTTTTGGTAACTTTCTTCACCATTCAAAAACAATTCCTCTGAATGTATGTTCTATAAATCCAAAAGCTGTCTATGTTTTTCATTTATTAAATTGTATAGCTAAGTCTGTACTTTTTATCCATGTTTCAATAGCTTTATTTTTATCTACACAGTCCAGATCTAACCATATTCCTGTTGTATGGATTGGTTCATTGTAAGATTTCATTGGATTTATTTCTTTATGGATTGTTTTCTTATATTTTCAGTGTATCTTTTCTATATTTTTCTATATTGATTAATACCTTCTCTAAGAGGTATTATAGTTCCATAAGGATAATCATATTCTTCATCACTACTAAATTCTATTTTTATATTTCTACTTGTTGATGGATTAGTATTCATCTTTATATTTTCCATTTTTTCAATTAATTCTTCTAACTATTTTTTATATTCATCATACTCTTCACCAATAGATTCTAAGAATTTTTGTTCTAGTTCTTCTACATCTATAATCATATATTGATTTTCTTCATATTTTTTCCCTTTATGATTATCTTTTTGTGTTATTCTAAAATCTTGAGGTGGATTAATTATAATCCTATCTTTTCCGGTTTTTATCTAATAGAGCATTTCCTACTTGTAGATTATGTTCTAAATTTTCTAATCTTTTATGTATATCCTCAAAACTTTCATTTGTGGTGTTTTTAGGTAAATAGGGATAACTAGATTTTTTATGTTTTTCTACTTTTTTCAAAAATTCTTCAATTATATTTTTTTCATCAACTATGTTCATCATAATTTTAGGTTCGTAACATGGCTCTGATACCATTTTACAGGAGTATGCAGCGGCGAGGTTAAGATTTTTGAGTCAATTAAAATCTTCATAAGTTTTTAAAATGTCATAATAAAATTTATAAAATTCACTATATTTTGTTAAAACTTTTTCTTCAATAATTATATTTAATTTTTTAATTCTTCTTTCCAGGTTAAGAATTATTTTATGTATATCATTTTTGGTCTTGATTGCTCTTTTATCTATATAAACATTTTTATGTTTTAATTTTGGATCTAAATATTCTATAAAGAAACTTTTCAGATCTTCTTTTAAATAATTTAATTCATTATCTGTTGCGTTTCTTAGATCAATAAAATTTTCTATAATATTTGGGTTTAAATTTATTAAAAAATTATGATCTATATTTCTTTGAGTACATAATTGAAGGTTTTTATACATTGTAGTGGCTTTGGTTGCAAATTCTCTATAAGGGGTATTTTTGAAAAAAATATTATTCAAAGGCTATTTTTCGAATAATTATTTTTTCAGGTCTAATCTTATAAATTGCTCTTATGTTTAGGCTATCTATAGGTATTTCCTCTAGCCTCATATCCACGGAAATCTCAAGAGCTTTTTGTCAGGCTAATTTTTTTTTTATCAAACAAGTTTTTGTAAAAAAAAATATAACACTCATTCGGGCACCAGTGTATCGGCAGTTTTTGTTCCCTGACTTATAGGGGCATGTTCACGAAGTTATTTCTTTGGATTTAAAACTACCGCAAGTGTACGGTTTGTTAACAAGTAATAAAATGGATTAAATGAGTCTGAATATCGTCCCACAAAGATTGATTAGTTCAATTGTACCTATCGTCGTCTTAACCGAAACTAAATTATTAAAGTGAATGTGAACCTAATTAAAACCTTAATTTTGGAAAGAAAACCCTAATCATGCAATTTTTATGATTGAATTAAATTAAATATGCAAAACAATATTTTTAACACTCTAGAATGAAATCAAATGTTGAGACCGCACGTTTGTTGTAATAAATAGAAATTAAACACACTAGGATCACGATTTTTCACGCAATTATCATTTTAAAATCCTAGTTTCATAATGTGACAATACACTTCAATTGTGACAAATCAATGTTCTTAAGTCTATTCAATACTCTCTCTCGAGATGTATCGAACCTATTTTTACATACCACCGGCCTATATTTCTATGACAAATGCGTAAGTAAAAATATATGCGATTTTATGAACACTTAAAGATTCACGTAGGGCATAGCGGTATATTTTTATCCCTTATCGGACCTTACGATGATTTATATTATGTCGAACTAATTCCAATTCTCTCAAATGCAAGAATAAATTACCCAAATTCATATAATTACGAGCCCTTAATTGCGGAAACAATAATTACATATAAATCATTCAAAATAATAGAAATATGTCTTAATGTCAAATTGCAAAATTAGAAAATTAAAGATCAAATTACATGATACATCGATCTTCCAGCACATGAAAATCTAGCCTAACATGGTTAAAATAAAAGAATACATTAGATTTTGAATAAAAGGCATTACCGAGTTATGAAATTTTGAAAAATCTTGAAACTCTTCGTGTAAATCTTCGTTCTTGTATTCAAAATCCTCTCCAAGAAGTGTTTTTCTGCCTCCAATACATTCTGTCTCTTTCTGGACGTCTTTTGGTATTTATATCGCGTGAAAATTAGATTACCAAAAGAGTTTTAGTCGTATTAAGAAATTGCAGAATTGGCCTCCCGAACTTGTTCTATGCGACCGCATAGTACATTTCTATGCAATTGCATAGAGTAAAAAAAATTTGAGAAAATATTCTCGAGCTGTCTCTATGCGACCGCATAGAGGGGTTGCTTGGTGCTACCAACTATGGCAAATTTCTATTTTGGTCCTTGAACTTTCATTCTTCTTCATTTTAGTTCCTTTACAATTCCTTGTTCTTCCAATCATCTTGTATCGCTTTCGAGTTCATACTTAGCATATTTGCATTCCCGGGCTGCCTTTCAGTTCAACTTTTGAATATTTGCATCCTTAGTCCCTGAATTCCACAATTTTCATAGAAACACCTACATTGCAACGAGATTAAATCACAATTTAAACATTTTGCTTGTAATTAAGTCATATTTGTAATGTAAATAAGTATGCAAAAACACACTTATCAGGGCACATCCCGCGATTAACCTCTCTCACGATATTTCAGGGGTGAGGTGGTGGGGGACCCTTAAGGTTGGGGTTCAACCTTTAATATAACACTCATTCACTGATTGGACACCCCATGCATGTATCCATTTTTCGTTAAGTTCGTTAAATTTGCCACATGCCTAAGCCCAATTACAAGAGTAAACACCAAGTAGCCTCACCACAAGGGGCTTTTTCACTTCCACTTTAAAACTAGTGACATTAGACTCAATGTGGCGGTGCCGAACTCCTATTCCATCATGCAGCCACATCCCTTTTCATACTTATTTGTCGAAAGAGCCCTCTTAAAATCTTCAAAGGCAATACTGTCGTACACACCTATTGGCAAGGGTTTCAACAAGCTGAGCCAAGCTGGCTCGTAAGCTGAAACTTCTGGCTCAAGCTTTTTTTGGCTCAGTGTGTTCGAGCCACGGGCAATTTTGATCCAACGAGCTCGATTGCCATCCCTGCTTACTGGCGTCACTACTTCTTCATTTATCCATTGAGTTTCCTTTACTCAATCAAATAGTCCAAAATTCAGTTATTTCAACTACATTAAATGATCTTTCAAATTGGTTGAGGCTCTCTAGTTTATCGTTGCTTCTTTATGGTACCAGCTGTTGTTTTATTGAATTTGCTTCACTAGTAGGATCAGGATCATATGATACATCTTTGTCGACCTCAATGACAGAAATAGGCAATCCATTGCAATATTCACTTAAAACTAATGTCTTGCAAATCTATACTAAAGAGCTCAAAAGATTTGTGTCAACTCCTCTCAACATCCATAGTCAGCAAGCCAATCTGAACGGGCATCCATGGCCGTTGCATTTCTATTCCATATCCAGTTGTTGCCTATCGGCTAGAAATTTTGCCGTGCCAGTCGTGGCTTGCTGTCATTGCACCAAGTCCACCATTAAGCGCATATTGTGCGCATTGCCATATGTATGATCAGTCAAGATTTGTGATGAGTCACAAAACCAGTCACCTATTGTGTCAAAGAATTAATCCTCTGATGAATTTGTGTTAGTCATCCCCCGCAATACCCTTCTTTTGCCTGGCCATGACAACTCTCGAATTACAGTTAGAAGCATATATAGACTTGTTCTAATACCAATTGATGCATATGAAGCGTGTGAATTCAAGAACACAGCAATACATTTAAGATATGTTTTGACCCCTTTTTAACAAAGACAATGTGGACAATAGATGTCGGACCCAACAGTATCCACGCAAGCAA
The DNA here is from genome assembly GCF_002742605.1 of Olea europaea var. sylvestris. Classification (NCBI taxonomy): domain Eukaryota; kingdom Viridiplantae; phylum Streptophyta; class Magnoliopsida; order Lamiales; family Oleaceae; genus Olea; species Olea europaea. The sequence goes on along the minus strand of NW_019248956.1, from coordinate 21,264 downwards.
ATTTCAACACATTCTGATAGGAGATACGATCGGAGACTCATTGCAGAAATAGACGTAGGAGATGCTCTACGACACAAGACGAACACGCTCGGGGAATCGAAAATATGATCAAGATTGATAGCAAATGAAATAATCAATCATAGACAGTTTCATCAAAAAATATAAGGAATTACAAAGCTCCAGTGTGTAAAGTAGTGGACTTGTGATTTTGCATATGTTTAGTATATATGTATTTTTTCTATCCCTTAAATGTTACAAAGACCTGCTATTTATAGTGTTCTAGCTAACAAGGTGGCTGTTGGATCAGAATCACATGGCTCCATCTCATTAGCTGAAGTCTCACGTCACTTTGCCATACATTGAATGTATTGACAAGAGGTCAGTTGCCCTACAATCTAGCTTGACATTTTTGACACTTATTAATACAAACATTACATCAATCATTCCTATAGATATGCTTCAAAGGCCTCAAGCAGTTTAACTTAAAGTGAGAGCTTCGAACAAGCAGAGGTCCGACTAGAAGAGAGAGTACTTCGGCAAGTGAATTCAGATGGAAATAGTGTTTCGGCCAAAGAGCAGTTTGTTCCCTTTCTTTATTTTGGCATTGTTAACCGTTAATTGTCTGCATGTAGTGCGCTTTCAACGAGGACTTCTGATATGAGTCATAACCATATGAATCCTAAAAAGTACCAATCAAATACCAATATTAGAGAGAAGTCCAAAAAAAATTATTCAATATTTCAAACAACCGGCGATCACAAAGCTAAAAGTACAAGAGGAATAAAACCATAATTAATCTAATAAAAGCCTTCCCTAGATAACTGAAAGGGGAAAATTGTAGTCAAGATATCAAAACTTTTTTTTATTAGGAGATTTTGCTCAAACCTTTCATTTGTGCTTCTGTGAGTACCAAACCTTTAAAAAATTCGTAGCTCAAGTCCAAATTGACGATTTTTATTAGTTTGACTACCAAAACTGTCAGTTGACCCCAGAAATTAAAAATTTAATAATCTGACCACATAAGACAAGTGTAAAATGGCCATTTTACCATTTTAATATAAAAGAAAACAAAATTGAAAATGGGCCATCTCCTTCACAAATCCCTAACACCCATTCCCCAATCCCACCAAAACAATCCACCATTATCGTCGCAATACCACCACCCCTTGTCGCTTGCCACAACCACCGACGATCGCCTCCCATAACCACAACTACAGCCACTCCCACCACTGGCGGACCGGGGGGGGGCATGCAGGGTCAATTGACCCCCCAGTTTTTAGGATTTTTTTTTTAAATATTAGGTCAAAATTAAAATAGACAAAGGTCACAACTCACAAACCCAACATTTCTTCCCTGCTTGGCAGACAACGATTTCTCTCTCTCTCACTCGACTCTCGTCTCTCACTCTCCGGCAGCGGCACTGCGGCAGCCCGGCTCTTGCACAGACAGCACAGTGCACTCCTTCCACCGCCGACCACCAGTTCCTTGCTTCTACAGATTCACAGACTTACTCTTTCCTAAGCAGTCGGCCACCCCCACCTGGACCGCTTCGCCTTCACGCCTGACCTGCTTGGCTGCCTCCATGCGACTGCAACAGTTGACGCCGGACCCGGGCTTACCATTTTTACTGACTTGAAAGTTGAAGGTTAGAAGCTTTACCTGCTTTGCATATTTTTTACTGCTTAGTGCTTAGCCAGTTAACCTGCTTTGCTGCCGCCTGCCTGCCTCTCTGATATTAGAGTGTTAGTTACTTCTATTTCTTGAATTGGATTTATGTACAATACAATTAATCAATTATTATTCCTGTTCGGTTTCCTGCCCAATAAATGTAATTTAGGGATTTCTGAATTCTGATTTAGGGCTTTGATTTAGGAAATTGACCAATTTCTGATTTTGGGTTTGTTACTTATTTATATGTAAATTGATAATATTGATTTGGAATTGGGAAGATTGAAAATTTGAAATTGTCTGACTTTTGGTAGGAAATTAGGTATGACATAGTATAAACTGATTTAGGCATTTCTAATCATGTTGATTTTTCATTTTTGGTTTGTTTCAGTTATGGAAAAATACTTTAAACGTACATCTGCGATTTCCTGTGATGAACAAAATATTGATGAAAGGAATGTTCGAAAGAAAAGGGATGAAAACGATGTTCGAGATGTTGATGTTGGGGGTATTGGAGATGTTGATGTTGGAGATGTTGGGGGTATTGGAGATGTTGGAGATGTTGATGTTGGATTTGGGGGTATTGGAGACGTTGGAAATGTTGAGGATATTGGAGATGTTGGGGATAGTGGAGGAAATGTTGAGGATATTGGAGATGTTGGAGATGTTGGGGATGTTGATGTTGCACAGCTTCCCTCTGATCCTGGATTGAGAGTTCCAATACAAAATTATGATGTTAATATTCGAGATGTGATTTGAAGAGCATATATGCAAAGAGGTCCTTGTCAGCCTCTAAATCATATATTTCCACCCACAAGAATAGGTAAAATAGACCGACGATTTTGTGTTTCGTGGTATAATGAGCATCCCACTTGGTTGGAATACAGTATAGCAAAGGATGCAGTTTTTTGCTTTTATTGTTATCTTTTCGGTTTGAATGGTGGTTCATTTGTTAAAGGTGGATTCTCAAATTGGAAAAAGAAAGAATATATAAGAAAACACGTTGGGGGCTTCAAGTAGTGCGCACAATCAAGCTCGGGTCAAATATGAATTGTTCAAGAATCAAGAACAAAGTATTAGATCTTGTCTCGTTAAACAATCGCATCAAGCTCGAACAAATTATCGAATCCGATTAAATGCTTCAATTGATTGTGTTCGATTTCTTCTACGACAAGGGATGGCATTTCGTGGACATGATGAATC
>NW_019248956.1:9813-16857 GCF_002742605.1 Olea europaea var. sylvestris | reverse complement strand
GCGCACTTCTGAAGACTTTGAAGAATTACAAGGCATTAGCGATCTTGCACAGAAGTTGGTTGTGAAGAATAAACATGAAGTGTATCCATTAGTCTACAAACTTGTGACACTAACCTTAGTTCTTCCAGTGGCTACTGCTACAGTCGAAAGAGCATTTTCTGCGATGACTTACGTCAAAAATCGTCTGCGCAATCGAATTGGAGATCAATGGTTGAATGATAGTTTGATTGCATATATTGAGAAGGATGTTTTTGATAAGATTGAAAATGATGTAATTATTGAACGTTATCAAAGTATGAGAACACGTAGAGAGCAATTGTAATAAGATATATCTTATTTTAATTTTTTCATCACTTTTTTAAAAGTTCGTTACTGACCCCCTAGTCTAAAATGTCTGCGTCCGCCACTGACTCCCACTAAATTAATCTATCATTTTCTCCCTCCAGAATGACCATCCATGCCATTTAACTAAATTCAACCATTTCTCAAGCCACAAGCTATCCGCATCTCCTTCTTTGATGAAGTCATACCAGTAACGAAATCGGGTGGTATAGAGGTGAAATTGTTGTTAAGTAGGAGGGATTGGATGAAGACAAACCGACGAGATGCGAGAGTGACCAAGTGAGTTTAAGGAACATCATAACTGGCGAGATAATTGAAGGCTAAATGCAAAATTTCCTGGCTCGAAAATGTATCGCCCATAAGAAAATTAGGTAATGTCCCAGAAATATTAGCAGAATTTGCTAAAAATATTTGCAATGTCGAGGCACTCTTAAGACCATTCGGAATTCCTCAAGACAAAAATGGGTTATAATCCAAGTAAACTTGCTGTAATGAAGTCATAACAGTAAAGAAATCAGGTGGTATACAGGTGAAATTGTTGTTGTTGAGCAGGAGGGACTGGAGTGAAGACAAACTGGCTAGACTCGAAAGTGGCCTAGTGAGTTCATTTAATACAGTCCTTGAGAAATCGTTGATGAACGGGTGGTGGTGATGCCAATATTGGGTGGGTAATGGTGGCTGTAGTGGTTGGGTGGAGTTGTTTTGAATTTGGGGAAGAATGATATGGAGATGGGTTGTGACTTTATTTTTTGTTTTTTGTTTTTAAATTTTTTGATTTAATAGGAAAAAATGTGTTTTATCCAAAATGTCCCTATCTTATTTGGGAAAAATAATAAAGTTTTTTATTTTGGGAGTCAACTGACAGTTTTGGTAGTCAAACTAAGAAATCATTAATTTGGACTTGGGCTGGGAATTTTGGTACTCACGATAGCACAAATGAAATGTTTCGACAAAGTCTGTTAATGAACGAAATGTTTGGTACCGTGGTTGCAATTTTCCCTAACTAAAAGTACAAAAGAATAAAACAAAATTAATAATAAAAAATGCAATAAACTAAGGTTGGAAATTTACTATGGCCGTGTCCATCTCACAATTTCATCATTCTTCATCAATATATAAGATATGGATTTTGATACTTGCACACCGATGAGTAAAAAAATCGTGGGCCCCCCTGTTGTGAGGGGGTCATATCCCGGTGTACGAGTAGCATAGTTCATAAGATGTTCAATCTTGCTGAATATAAATCTAAATAAATTAATCAAGCTGCTAAACCTCTCATAAGCTATGACCCCCAAAAAAGAAGCCACAACTTACATTGAGAACAAGAAATAGTACTCCATCCATCCCATAAAAGATAAATTTGCTTTCATTTTCGTTTGTATCAAATATAGACAATTTTCCTTGTTGGGAGTATGATTGATTTTTTACTTTTTTTAATATGCTCATATTTAGTGTGTCTTATAAATATGAACTACTTTTATTTAAAATATTATTCAATTTGGTGTATATTGCAAAAATTATAAGAAAAATTTATTGCAGCAACTATTTAATTATATTTTTTTATGAAATTATAAGCAACCATATCTTTATTGGATGGAGGAAATAATAACTACTAACGCGCGGACAAATCAATACACATTTATCATAGTTTAATCATAGCTCCTCGCTCCATTCTTGATTTGGAAGAATCTGTTCAGCGTCTGTCCAAGGGGCCGATGTGGGGCACCACATTACCCCCTGTTCGATTAGTCTTTAATTGTTCCAACCATGAATTAGCTCAAAAGAACAGCTTTATTCTTTTCCAGAATTGTTTAGACATGAACGTCTATTATGTAGCAGCCACTCACCCTGCCCATTCTAACTCAGTTTGACTAGTCAGCAATATTAATTTCCCACTGCCAAATTTCGTTGATCATTAGAAGCCATTGAAATTAGAATCTGTTAACCCTTTTTTTTTTTTTTTTTTCCAAAATACATTTTGAAATGATATTTCGATGGAGAAAATGTGGTTTAAAAATATAGAAATTTTTTTGATTTGCGCATAATATTATTTTATTGAAAAATGTGTGATTGAAAATAAAAGAGGAAAAATGTATTTTGGAAATAATGAGACCAACGAAGGGCTTAACAATGAATGGACGGACCTTGTACAAACTGACTGGATTTCTATAAATATACCAAATCAGTTGGAGGATGAACATCCAAAATACTATGGAGTTTGAACAGGAAGAAGTACTAGAACCAATGAGTCCTGGTGCTCAATATCTGAAGAGCTCAGCGTTATCACTATATATTGTAGGTGTTATGGAACTAGAAATACCAATTGATGAGTCCATTTACATGCCATTCCTCAGAGAATTATTCATACCCATAAATCATCGCTTTTCCTCAATCATGGTGAGTTATATGATGTTCGTCATTTTTGTTTTTAAGGTTGAGGCACGACCATGGTAAAATAGGGTTGCACGTTACTAGTGTTCGAGAATAAACTAAAACGTTTTATTATAATACTTTGACAGACATATTTTGAGACTGTATTTCATCCAATAACTAGTTATCGAAAAGATAATTATAATATTTGTAACTAGGTGTATGCAAAATGTTGAGTTAATAATCAAGAAGTGATTTTTTGTACTCCAAGCAGGTTTTCAAGGAGAGAGGAGAAAAGAAATGGAAAAGGGTGGAGGTAAATCTAAAAGATCATGTAAATGTACCAGTTCTTCCCAGTGGCTTGTCAACTGATTATTACGATGAATGTTTTAATGAGTATTTATCAAAACTAGCATGGGAGCAACTTCCAGAAAGTAGACCTTTGTGGGAAGTCCACATATTTAACTACCCAACAAAGCATGTGGGAATGTGATATTCAAATTTCACCATTCACTTGGAGATGGCTATTCCATAATGGGAGCGCTTCTGTCTTGTCTACAAAGACTTGACAACCCTTCTATGCCATTAACATTCCATCGCGCCAGTCTAACTCGAAGCCTAATCGTCACAGCCATGGTTTTCTGAGGCACATGAACCGGTTTTTTCCCGGGATGATTAACACTGCATACGATTTCGGATTTAATCTCTTGAAGAGCAGTTTGATTGAAGACGATAAATCTCCTATCAGATCTGGGCATGGGGTTGAGTGTGGACCATTTTCTATAACTACAATTACCCTTTCACTTGAACACATCAAGCAAATCAAGACCAAGCTTCAAGTGGTAAGTTCATAGGGCTTCTTATTCTTTCTTGTTTCCTAATTTTCTTTTCTCATTGTTTTCGCTATTGTAAGTTCATTCATTTAAGGATTGCATTACTTTCACAGACGGTTAATGACGTGATTACTGGGGCGATCATATTTGGAACCCGATTATACATGCAAAGAGAGAATCAAGATTCAAGTAAAGCGAGCAGTACAGCACTTGTACTACTCAACACTAGGGCCATTGGAGGTTACAAGTCAGTAAGTGAGATGATCAAACCTAATGCAAAAATGCCATGGGGTAATCGTTTTGCATTCTTGCATGTTTCTATTCCCAAATTGACTGCCTCTGAGTTGAACAATCCCCTCAAATTTGTTAACAAAGCCCGCCAATTTGTCAAGCGGCAAAGAAATTCTGCATCAGTTAATCTGACGCGTCAGTTTCTTGACGCCATCACAAAATTTAGAGGTCCTGAGGTATGTACAATAATTTTATATATAAAAAAGCTTATTTTCATCTCATGTTTTACAAGAGTTTGAAAGTTTACATTTTGGGTTCTTTTCTAGTTTCGCACGAAAAAAAGTTCGTTAGTCACTATAATATGATCGATATAATAATTATAGAGTCCGTCACTAATTTCTCAAAAAATTAATCGCTAATTAGGGATGGCAAAAAATCCCACCCCACTCCAAATGGGGCAAAAAAACCCACCTCGAAAAGAACCCGCCCCGTGAAGATTAAAAAAAAAAGAATAAAAATAAATATATTTCTAGATAGTTTACCGGCTAAAGACCCATTTTAAATTTGTATTTTATTATCTAATTATAATATAACTCGAAATTTTGAAAATGTAAGAAAATAATAAAAAATAAAAAAAATTAAATGGGGCAAAAAGTTGCCCCTAACCCACCCCGCCCCGCCCCATCTAAGGCGGGGCGGGGGTGGGATTTTGGCTTTTTGGGGGGGGGGGGGGGGGGGGTGGGATTTTGGCTTGACGGGGCGGGGCAGGAACCCGCCCCGTTGCCATCACTATCGCTAATGGAGTCTTGAGGAAGACAACAGTTTTTGTCTTTCTTTATTTTTATTTTTATATGTATGTACTTTTTTCCTCACTGATGTTGAACCCTTGTTAAGCTGTCTAGAGGGAATAACTCTTCTTAAGCCCTTGTTTAATAACTATTCTTTCAAAACACTTTTTTCCTTATAATTATCTTTAGTCACACATTCCCACAATAAAATATTTTTCCACATAAATCCAAACTTTTTCCTACTTTTTAATTATATTCTCCAATAAACTATCATTCAAAGGCTCAGTTTCTTCAAAAAGTGGTCAGCTAATTAAGAATGTCTCAACTAGATAGATTCACTTATTTCAAACATCTCTTTGGGTCATGCCTTGGTTGCAATAATCCAAAAACTAATACAGTATATTTTACACTCACCATGTTAAAACTTCTTAATGATAATCTTTCAGAAAATTTACTATCTTAAATAATTCGGGTTTGATGCAACAGGCAACTGCTCGGTACATCTACGGCAAATTAAATAATTCCAGCCTGATGATATCAAATATGATTGGGCCGGTGGAACAAATGGCTTTAGCTAATATCCCAATTAAAGGATTGTACTTTACAGTGCCTGGAATACCACAGGTATTGTATATTGCCATATAAAGAGTTTTTCTGTAATTTTAGCTTATAATTGTAAAATTAGATTCTGTTTCAGATCTTAGATATAGACATCTAGATTCTCGAATGAGATTAATTGATTTAGTCTCTTTGATATGCTTGATAGAGGTTTGATTTTATTTTTTAATTTTAAAGATGCAATTTTATATATCTGCATTGAATCAATTGTTTCTTCATGACATGTTGTGCATGCTGAATTATGCAGAGTCTTCAACTAACAATTGTGAGTTATGTGGAAAAGCTGAGAATTGTCATGTCTGTGGAGAAAGGTTTCATCGATCCAAATAAGTTCAAGTCATGCATTGAATATGCCTTTGAGGCAATTTCTAAAGCAGCACTAGAGTGAAGCTCAAACTATATTGTAGCCTTAAAATAATTTCTGCTTTGTTTTAAGTTCATTTAGAATTTGATCGGATACTAAAATTTGGATTGGATTACTAAATAACTTAAGGTTGTGTCTTATTAATCTCTTCTAGTATTTGTTTGATTACAAATATATGTCGATATTATCCACTTTCTCCATGCCCTCTATTGAAATGTCTAAAAGGAATTTACTCTTTCATCTCTTTTTAGTTCTTGAAGGAAAAATAATTTCTTTCCTAGAATTTTGGCTTCTTTGTTAGGACTTGAGTCAAAAAACACTTTAAAGAAAGACATATCTTATTAGAAAATGTGCAACCGCTTCAAGAAGTTGAACAATTGTATAATGGGGGCAATAGATGATACTTTAAGTTTGTTTTGAAATTTTACTTACTGCGTTGACGTTCTAATGCTATAAGAATATACACAATTTTTTAAATTATTATAGAAATCTTGGTCTCTATGCATTGTAATATTTATCTACTATAAAGAGCGTGCTATAGAAGTGAACTCAAACCCTTTCTGCATACGATTCATTCTTGTTTAATACTGGTACCACAATCCCCACTCACACAAATACATAAACAACATTGCTTAGTGAATATTTTGCCGAATCTCATACTCACTTTATCAATTTCAAGACAAAGTTGGTCTTAGAATGTAACATGAGAAACACCACCATAGAAAATGAGCACCCTTGGTAAGAACCCGTTTACGTCATTGATAGTGAATTTCAACATCTATAATTTTAGTATTTTTCTATCTAAAAAATAAAGATAAATGAATTGGTTGCTTTGAGAATTGGTGTACTAAGCTTCGACTGGCTTCCGTTAAAAGGCCATCTAATCAGAGAAAGTTCCTTAAGAAAATTATATAACCTGACTCAAAAACCATTTTTTTGGTCTCAAAAATAACTTTTGATAACTCAAAAACATCTTTTTTCCTTGCCATGTAAACATTTTATTGAGATATAATACACTTTTTAGTGCAATTCATAGCCTCATTGAAAAACATTGACAACTTTTTTTATCGAAAACTTTTTTTTTTTTGTTTTTTTGTCTCAAAAATGACTTTTGATGACTGAGGATGCCTAGTACATCTTTTTTCATTGTCATGTAAACATTTTACGGTGATATAATATACTTTTTAGTGCAATTCATAGCCTGATTGAAAAACATTGAAAACTTTTTTTATCGAAAACTTTTTTTTTTTTTTGGGTCTCAAAAATGACTTTTGATGACTGAGGATGCCTAGTACATCTTTTTTCATTGTCATGTAAACATTTTACGGTGATATAATATACTTTTTAGTGCAATTCATAGCCTGATTGAAAAACATTGAAAACTTTTTTTATCGAAAACTTTTTTTTTTTTTTGGGTCTCAAAAATGACTTTTGATGACTGAGGATGCCTAGTACATCTTTTTTCATTGTCATGTAAACATTTTACGGTGATATAATA
>NW_019248956.1:0-1171 GCF_002742605.1 Olea europaea var. sylvestris | reverse complement strand
ATTTATGACCAAAATGCTAAAAGTTATCCGGTGGAAAAAAATGGCATAACCATGCGGCCGCATGGTAGAATTTCCATGCAGCCGCCCACACCCTAGCAGGGTATCCCAACACCGATTGTGGTTCATGCGGAGAATGGTATAACTTCGAGGTCGATTTTCTAGTTTTCTTCTCGTGGTGAAACTCTTATGGAAACCTAATCAGGAGGTGATATAAAAACCCTAGAAGTTGTCATATCAAGGGAGAACGCATTGAGAGGCAAGAAAACACATCTTGAAGAGGATTTTGAGTCAAAGTAACAAGTAGTTACATGAAGATCATTGAGATTTCAAGCGAATTTATAACCTAGTGATGCATTTTCTTCAAATTATCATGTATTGTGCTATTTTCTCCATGTTAGACTAAATATTTATGTACTAGGGGATCGATAAACTTTGTAATGTGATTTTTGCTTCCATGTTTCATATTTTTTTATATTAAAACACATTTGATTATTTTGAATGGTTTATATGCATTTAATTTATTCTGCAATTAAGGGCCCTTAATTGTGTGAACTTGGGTAACTTATTTCTTGTATTTGAGAGAAGAAGAATTGGTTCGACGAGGTATAAATCATCATAGAGTCTGATAGGAGATAGAGATATACCGCTATCTCTGTGTGATGCTTTAAGTGCTCACTAAACTACATGCATATTTGTATATTTGCACTCGTCATAGAGATATAGGCTGATGATATATGGGAATAGGTTTAACATTAATTGAGAGAGAGTGTTGGATAGAATTAGGAGTACTGATTCTTTAAAATTTCATTGTGTTGTCAATTTGTGAAATTAGGGTTAAATTGAACATTACTTGGGAATTCGTGATCCTGGTGCGCTATACAATTTCTGAAAACATTAAATTGCGTTCTCATCATTTAATAGCATTTTAGTTCATTTAAACATCGATTTACATTTTGTTCATTGCTTGCATTATTAATTGCATAATTAGCTTAGGTTAGGGAGTGATTAGGTTATAAAATCACTTGTCAAAAATTTAGTTTCGGTTAAGGTCTGGAATAAATAACATTGAACTAAGTCAATCTCTGTGGGATGTATTACTTGTCCCGAAGTGTACACCTGTGGATATAAATCGAAAGAATAATTTCTTGAACAAGTTTTTGGCGTCGTTGCC
>NW_019248955.1:0-1357 GCF_002742605.1 Olea europaea var. sylvestris | reverse complement strand
AGCCTACTGAAGTAAGTGTGGATAACAAATATGTCATTGCTTTAGCAAAGAATCCATTGTTTCATGAACGTAGTAAGCATATAGATACCAAATATCACTTTGTGCGTAAATGCACTGCAAACAAGGTAGTAGAGATTAATTTTGTGAAATCTCAAGACCAAATTGGAGATATTCTCTCCAAAGCTCTCAAGTTCAATACTTTCAAAGTATTAAGAAACTTGCTTGGAGTATGTAAAAGTCATATTTAAGGGGGACGTTACAAAATAATTATGCATTTAACCTATTTAACTTAGTTTAATAAATTTAGGAGTTTGAAATACATGTATTATTAATTAATATGCACCTTGTTAATTGTGGCTCATGTATGCATGTATTGTTAATTAATGTGTGCCTAGTAAAGTTTGGTGCACGTAGAAGAATTAAATTGAGCGAATGAATTTATGTGATAGGAAGCCCTCAAAATACCTATGTAATCTTGAATTGAGGACATGTCCACAATTGAATAAAAAATCATTTCGTCTTTCTAAGTTCACTTCTATTTCCTACACACCTATCTACTTGGTTTGGAAGAAGGATTCGGGCAGTATCGGGCCATGGTGCGAGCCACCTCGAATGTGGGCCAATCGGGGCAACATTACACCTTTATGTGAAAGCAACACACAAAAAAAGGGCAGAATATCAAATATAATTTAAGAAAAACGCAAAAGTAGAATTGAACTTTGTGTATCTTAATCTTTTGTATCTTCGTACCTATATCTGCAGGTTTAGTCTACATTCTTGTATAATATGCCATGCTCTACAATGCAACAAAGAGTCCTCTATATAAAAATACATGGGTTATGCTATACGTACATCTGGGTGTCTATAACGGTGTCCACCTTACTCACATAAAGAAGGACCCATTTCGAATAAAATATAATTTATCCGAAGTGGATCCTCCTCCATGTGAGGGGGGTGGACACCATTATGAACATCGCATTATGTACAAGTAGTATATTTCAAAATACATGTTCGTTCATCCAAATACCAGATAAAGTATACGACGGTTTTATAAAGGAACTTACAATTGAATTAATATGGATATCAAACAAAGGCTGCTTCCCTATCACGGGTTGAAAAAATATTTTAGCTGAGCCTGGGTGAAACAATGGAATTATCATATGGTGGACATACTCTGACCATAGAGAAGTAAAATTAAACTAATGCTAAAACAGTCCAAATTCTTGAGTGTTAAACCGAGCACAGTACAAGTATCCTACAATACTTTCTATTCAAGCGCCTGAGCAGCATCATAATAGACTAAAAATAAACATGACAAAGTATAACCATTTTTCAACATGTATTAGAATTTCACGAG
>NW_019248954.1:0-1357 GCF_002742605.1 Olea europaea var. sylvestris | reverse complement strand
GGTCACAGGAAACGGTAATAGATCGTAATTTGAGGTTGGCTTTCTAGCCACCAAATAGATACATTTTTCAAAAAATATGTGTGCTTATCTTTGATAAAAATATGTTGTTGATATGTTTAACCACTCTAAGGGTTTGGTGTTCTATTTCTTGTCTGGTTTAAAAGGTGGTTTATTCATGTTTCTGTGTTTAGTTTCTCAACTGCATCATATAGCCATTTATGATGTTCCTACTGTAGGCTATATTTTCTGATGAAGAGGATGATGAAGAGGAAATAATTACTGAACCAAATAAAATTGAGAATCCGCAAAAGAAGATTGAAGCTGCTAACACAGCTTTGAATCGTTTAATGGCTGGTGACTTCTTAGAATCATTGGGAAAGGAGTTAGGGTTAGCGGTTCCTCCTGATATGCCTCCGTCAGAAAATAAAGCTGTTCTGAAACCTGCCCAGAATGAAACTTTTGATGCAAACAAAGCAAATGATGAAAATAAGAGGTCTGTCACTCAAACTGCTGTTAGTGGGATTTTGGCCAGTCAAAAAATTGAGGATAGACCATCTGATCTGAAGATGTCTCAGGCTGAGATTTCCGAAGTTGACACACACGGGAACAATAGTAGAATAACTGACGATAGGTCAGTTGGAAAGGTTGCTACAGAATATAGGAATGAAAACATTCCCAAGCATCATAAATTTAGCAGGAGCTCATCAGAAGAGGAAAGAAATAGAAGACGCTCCAGGAGTCATCGGCACAAAGACAGCGGTTCAGATGGTGACACATCTGATGCATCCGATGATTACCATGATCGATACAACTCAAGTTCGAAAAGGAAAAAGAATGGATCCTCACGGGAGAAGAGTAGAAGCAGAAGACATTCAAAGCACCACAAGCACAAAAGCAGAGACTCTTCTACCAGATCTCGACGCAGTTCTGAAAAAGAACGTGAAGTTACGAAGAGAAAGAAGCATGAATACAAAGATTGAGGTGATATTTTATGACCGGAATACGAAACTTGTTGTATGAATTGCTTCACTATGAAGATCTGTTCTACTCTTCAACTCGTTTTGCATTGGGTTGAATTGGTTAGGTGTATATTTATCGGTGCCCATGATTTTTTTACATGACAAGATAAGAGATGTCACAACATTTACTGCTGAAAAGCCTGTAACCGTTTGTCTAGAAAATGCATGAAAGATATTGCACACTTGTGTAGATAATATCAGGTTTCTTGTGTATGTTGTGTCAGTATGAAGTCAGATTTGAACGAATGATCTCCCTTTCTTACCCGGAATGGTATTTCGAGTAAACTGAGGTAAACTGCTCAAGTTTGGGTAATTTAGAGTAATTATCCCCCTTTTTT
>NW_019248953.1:0-1357 GCF_002742605.1 Olea europaea var. sylvestris | reverse complement strand
TTTTTTTTTTTTTGCTAATTGTTCTCAATTTGAAAGATATATTTTCTTATTTTCAGTCCGCTCATAATAAATTGTCTTGTAAAAAACTGAGATGTAGTAAGCTCAAAGCCATTATTGAACATCACAATCTTACCATGCCATATTGAATAGAATTTTCTTAAATTGACGTTATTACCTTTCTCTTAAAATATTGGGCCTTCATTTTAACAAATCAAACTTAGCACTTTATCTCCTCAAGAACTTATGGACATTTTTTTCTCCAGAATCCATCTCCTGTGTTCCCCCGGAATGAATTTTACTCTCTCCTGAAGTCCACTGTTAAGTTTAGAATTGCTCAATTTACTCTCGCTCTAATTGAAATACTCAAACGGATTTAAAAAATGAAAAAGAAAAAAAGTAGCAAAGCTATTGGTACTCAACTACAACTTCCACAAACGGCATAAAAAGCATGCACACCAAAGTTGTCTTCCTCTATTGCTATCCCCACATAGTAGCCTCAAATCAAGTTTACAATTAATTGAAGCTAAGTGAATCCATGTCTTACTCCACAATGGATAAAAATCTTAACAAAATTTCCAATTCTTAAGAAAAGATCAATGTCGAAAACATATGCTACATGCACCTTCATTTCCAGCATGTATCCAAGGGTAGCAAGCACCTATAGTCTTCTTCAATCTCTTGATCAAACGGGCTCTAGTTGATGCTTCGACATCTGAATTGCTTCTCAACCCATAGGAATTACCGCCTCCATCAAGGTAGTCAGGCTCATCTAATCTTTCATCACTAACTCCCCATAAACTTGCCTGAAGTGTAGCTTCCCTTTCCTTATTGTAGATAGACTGCAGTTTTGACTTCATATATGGCAAAACAACCTGCAAGATTGCATAACTTGGCAATGACTTTGTGATAAACAGATCCTCAGAATATGACAATAGAAAGGTAAAATACTGAAGATTATGCCATTATTGCTTTTGCGACAGTTCAGAATTCCAAGTCGCACTAAAGCTCTTTTGTTCTCTTTCTTTGAAGGGGTCAGGACAATCCGAAAACTTAGGATAAAATTTCACAGAGTAGATGCGAAAAAGATTAGGGTGCACACTATAGAATTATAGATACAGGTGTTCTTTGGAGGAAGTACAAAATTCCTCCTTTTTCTTTGATATTTATGGACCAATTAGAAGAACTTCTGAAAATTGGAAAGGGGGAGGGTCGGCAATTAGAAACAAACCATTTCAATAAGATTATATACATACGTAATAGTATTCTTAATCCTAGCACCTCACAGTTTTAAGCCAAGATGCAGAACATCTATTTCACTTCCACAATAACTGTACAAAAGGCAATGGACTTAAAGTTT
>NW_019248952.1:197-1357 GCF_002742605.1 Olea europaea var. sylvestris | reverse complement strand
GTGTCGGAATTGGCGGAAATTTGGCAGTTTGATCTGAAATAAAAATCGCGTCGGGGGCAATTTCGTCATTTTTCTCGACTGTGACGGAACGGGCTCAAATTTGACAGGTTGATCGGAAACAAAAATCACACAGGGGCAATTTCGTTATTTTTCTCGACTGTGTCGAAATTTGCTGAAATTTGGCAGTTTGATCGGAAATAAAAATCCCATCGGCGGCAATTTCGTCATTTTTCGCGACTGTGTCGGAATGGGCTCAAATTTGACAGGTTGATCGGAAAGAAAAATCGCACCGGAGCAATTTCGTCATTTTTCGCGACTGTGTCGGAATTGGCTAAAATTTGACAGGTTGATCGGAGACAAAAATCGCGCCGGGGGCAATTTCGTCAATTTTCTCGACAGTGTCGGAATTGGCTGAAATTTGGCAGTTTGATCTGAAATAAAAATCGCTCCAGTGGCAATTTCGTCATTTTTCTCGACAGTGTCGGAATGTGCTCGAATTTGACAGGTTGATCGGAAACAAAAATGGCGTCGAGGGAAATTTCGTCAATTATCTCGACTGTGTCGGAATGGGCACAAATTTGACAGGTTGATCGGAAACAAAATTCGCGCCGGGGGCAATTTCGTCATTTTTCTCGACTGTGTCGGATTGGGCTCAAATTTAACAAGTTGATCGGAACCAAAAATCGCGTCGGGGGCAATTTCGTCATTTTTCTCGACTGTGTCGGAATTGGCTTAAATTTGGCAGTTTGATCTGAAATAAAAATCGCGCCAGGGGCAATTTCGTAATTTTTCTCGACTGTGTCGGAATTGGCTAAAATTTGACAGGTTGATCGGAGAAAAAAATCGCGCTGGGGGCAATTTCGTCAATTTTCTCGACAGTGTCGGAATTGGCTGATATTTGGCAATTTGATCTGAAATAAAAATCGCTCCAGGGGCAATTTCGTCATTTTTCTCGACTGTGTCGAAATTTGCTGAAATTTGGCAGTTTGATCGGAAATAAAAATCCCGTCGGCGGCAATTTCGTCATTTTTCGCGACTGTGTCGGAATTGGCTAAAATTTGACAGGTTGATCGGAGAAAAAAATCGCGCTGGGGGCAATTTCGTCAATTTTCTCGACAGTGTCGGAATTGGCTGAAATTTGGCAATTTGATCTGAAATAA
>NW_019248952.1:0-186 GCF_002742605.1 Olea europaea var. sylvestris | reverse complement strand
AAATCGCTCCAGGGGCAATTTCGTCATTTTTCTCGACAGTGTCGGAATGGGCTCAAATTTGACAGGTTGATCGGAAACAAAAATAGCAGCGAGGGAAATTTCCTCAATTATCTCGACTTTGTCGGAATGGGCTCAAATTTGACAGGTTGATCGGAAACAAAATTCGCGCCGGGGGCAATTTCGTCA
>NW_019248951.1:1079-1357 GCF_002742605.1 Olea europaea var. sylvestris | reverse complement strand
TTTCGGGCCCATAAGTACTTTTTGGAAATGTAGCGACTGTTTTGGTTTGAACTCAAGACTTCTTCGTGATGTATGAGGGATTTTAGCGATTTTTTGAAAGAATCAACAATTGCATATTTGGAACTCTTGGATAGTCCGCGTACGATGAATTCAGCATAACTTTTGCACACGGTGTCCGTTTCGGGCCCATAAGTACTTTTTGAAAATGTAGCGACCATTTTGGATTGAACTCACGACTTCTTCGTGACGTATGAGGGATTTCGGCGATTTTTTGAAAG
>NW_019248951.1:0-884 GCF_002742605.1 Olea europaea var. sylvestris | reverse complement strand
ATTTTTCGAAAGAATGAGCGCTTGCATATTTGGAACGCTTGGATAGTCGGCGTACGAAGAATTGAGCGTAACTTTTGCACACGGTGTCCGTTTCGGGCCCATAAGTACTTTTTGGAAATGTAGCGACCGTTTGGGATTGAACTCAAGACTTCTTCGTGACGTATGAGGGATTTCAGCGATTTTTCGAAAGAATGAACGCTTGCATATTTGGAACGCCTGGATAGTCGGCGTACGAAGAATTGAGCGTAACTTTTGCACAGGGTGTCCGTTTCGGGCCCATAAGTACTTTTTGGAAATGTAGCGACCGTTTTGGATTGAACTTAAGACTTCATCGTGACGTATGAGGGATTTCAGCCATTTTTCGAAAGATGGGTGCTTGCATATTTATAACGCTTGGATAGCCGGCGTGTGAAGAATTGAGCATAACTTTTGCACACGGTGTCCGTTTCGGGCCCATAAGTACTTTTTGGAAATGTAGCGACTGTTTTGGTTTGAACTCAAGACTTCTTCGTGATGTATGAGGGATTTAAGCAATTTTTCGAAAGAATGAGCACTTTTATATTTGGAACGCTTGGATAGCCGGCGTGTGAAGAATTGAGCATAACTTTTGCACACGGTTTTGCGTTTCGGGCCCATAAGAACTTTTTGGAAATGTAGCGACCGTTTTGGATTGAACTTAAGACTTCATCGTGACGTATGAGGGATTTCAGCGATTTTTTGAAAGAATGAGCGCTTGCATATTTGGAATACTTGGATAGTCGGCGTACGAAGAATTCAGCGTAACTTTTGCACACGGTTTTGCGTTTCGGGCCCATAAGTACTTTTTGGAAATGTAGCGACCATTTTGGATTGAACTCACGACTGCTTCGCGACGTATGGGGGAT
>NW_019248950.1:0-1357 GCF_002742605.1 Olea europaea var. sylvestris | reverse complement strand
TGGAATGAAATTTGGTAGGTTCATCGGAAATAAAAATCGCGCCGGGGGCAATTCCGTCATTTTTCGCGACTGTGTCGGAATGGACTCAAATTTGACTGGTTCATCGGAAACAAAAATCGCGCCTGGGGCAAATTCGTCATTTTTCGCGACTGTGTCGGAATGGACTCAAATTTGACAGGTTGATCGAGAACAAAAACCGCTCCGGGGGCAATTTCGTCATTTTTTGCGATTGGGTCAGAATTGGCTAAAATTTGACAAGTTGATCGGAAACAAAAATCGCGTCGGGGGCAATTTCGTCATTTTTCGCGACGGCATTGGAATGGGCTAAAATTTGACAGGTTGATCGGAAACAAAAATCGCGCCGAGGGCAATTTTGTCATTTTTCGCGACGGTGTCGGAATGGGCTAAAATTTGACAGGTTGATCGGAAAAAAGAATCGCGCCGGGTGCAATTTCGTCATTTTTTGTAATGGTGTCGGAATGGGCTCAAATTTGACAGGTTGATCGGGAACAAAAATCGTGCGGGGGCGATTTCGTCATTTTTCGCTACTGTGTCGAAATTGGCTAAAATTTGACAGGTTTATCGGAAAAAAGAATCGCGCCAGGGGCGATTTCGTCATTTTTGCAATGGTGTCCGAATGGGTTCAAATTTGACAGGTTGATCGGGACCAAAAACCGCGCCGGGGACAATTTCGTCATTTTTCGTGACTGTGTCGGAATAGGCTCAAATTTGGCTGGTTGATCGGAAATAAAAATCGCGCCCAGGGCAATTTCGTCATTTTTCACGACGGTGTCAGAATGGGCTAAAATTTGACAGGTTGATCGGAAACAAAAATCGCGCCGGAGGCAATTTCTTCATATTTTGCAATTGATTGGAAACAAAAGCCGCGCCGAGTGCAATTTCATCATTTTTCGCGACTGTGTCGGAATGGTCTAAAATTTGACTGGTTCATCGGAAACAAAAATCGCGCCGGGGGCGAATTCGCCATTTTTCTCGACCGTGTCGTAATGGACTCAAATTTGACAGGTTGATCGGAAACAAAAAACGCGCCGGGGGCAATTTCGTCATTTTTCGCGACTGTGTCGAAATTGGCTAAAATTCGACAGGTTTATCGGAAACAAGAATCGCGCCGGGGGTAATTTCGTCATTTTTGCAATGGTGTCGGAATGGGCTCAAATTTGACAGATTGATCTGGAACAAAAACCGCGCCTGGGACAATTTCGTCATTTTTCGCGACTATGTCGGAATAGGCTCAAATTTGACTGGTTGATCGAAAATAAAAATCTCGCCCAGGGCAATTTCGTCATTTTTCGCGACGGTGTCGGAATGGGCTAAAATTTGACAGGTTGATCAGAAA
>NW_019248949.1:0-1357 GCF_002742605.1 Olea europaea var. sylvestris | reverse complement strand
AGGTAATGTAGCAACCTTTGCTCATCTCCAACGTGTATGTCAACTTCTCCCTTCCGCAGTGGTCTACTCCTTTTTTGTTTCTCCATATTTGTATAAATATGGGATTTACATATGGTATGTAATACCATAGAAACTAATGAAATAGAAATAAGCCTTGTAATATTTCTTCCAATGACCTTTCATTCTATAATGAAACCAAGGGTCATTAGATTTAGTATTGTCCTTCACTTAGACTGTCTTAACCATATTGGACGCTTTCACAAAGCCCCTTTAGACTTCATCTTAATATCTTTAGAGGAATCAATGGCTTGCCCACTACTAACTTTGATGTTGGGCTTAACAATTTTAAGCATGGTAAGCAACTCAATAATTGTGCATTCGAGTTTATTCACGTTAAATTCACAATTAGTTGTGAATAGCTTTCTCTGACAGGGATTGCAGAACCAAGTCACTACTTAGTTCATGGTTTATAATTGAACTTAATTGAGACATTTCTCAACGTCAATCATCTTCAGCATCGATTGAAGATTACTCTGTCATTTTGCACCGGTATAGTTGTTTGGAAGTCTCATATCCTTCCACACATGATTATTATTATACAACTCTTTGTAATGAAAAATTATATGTTAACATCTATACTCTCAAGTTGCTTTTGTAACTCAGTGACATAGTTGCAAGTATCACATGCGTGCAATACTGTCCCATCACTGTGTTTACTACAGTAGCCACCTCTTATTTGATCAAGTCATCAGCACGTGTCTCTGGAAAGGGCTACTCAAGGACGTGATCAATTTTCTCATGCAT
Source organism: Olea europaea var. sylvestris (assembly GCF_002742605.1). Taxonomy (NCBI): domain Eukaryota; kingdom Viridiplantae; phylum Streptophyta; class Magnoliopsida; order Lamiales; family Oleaceae; genus Olea; species Olea europaea. The sequence continues at coordinate 553 of NW_019248949.1, read as the reverse complement.
TAGAACAATTCTCAAATTGCAGTGTCAATTAAGAAAATATAATTTGGTTGTTGGCATCTAGTATGCCATTCAAAACATATGGTTACTCAGATTTAATAAATATAAATGACGGAAAAAGAAATAATAATATATAAAATGCATCAATTAATTTAACATGGTCTTTTATTAAATTAATTATGCTCCCACTGTTTAAATAAAATTTATGACCCTCTCACATAAATTTATGGAGTCCATGCTTGACTCCCAGTGGACTGGGATCCCATCTATTATATTAAGACCTTGAGTGTACTCAACAAGCCCTAATATAATATTTGGGTAGATACTATTATCAATTGTATCTCCATACAACTCCCAGATCATTAAACTGATAACTCTTTGTTTTCACACATCTTATGTGTTAGCTTAACATGTCTCTAAAATTTATCTCTTTGAGTGTACTCAACAAAAGATAAATTTTAGTTAAGTCAAATCCATCATTCAAAAATATCAAATATTTCATAGTGTCAAATATATCCCTAATGGACCAGCCTTGAGTGTACTCAACAAGTTGAGA
>NW_019248948.1:0-1357 GCF_002742605.1 Olea europaea var. sylvestris | reverse complement strand
GTGATTTTAATACACATTTTTTCAATTAGAAACTCAAATATATATGATAAAATAAAATCGTTAGCAACTTCGTGCAAAATAGAATCAGTACCATGATGCTCTGCAAGGCTCTTCTTGTTAGAACTTTTACATGCTCACTCACAAGCAAGAGAGGGTCGGTATTTTATGGGGTAATTTTTTAATGAGATGGATCCTATATCATGTGAGTGGCATGTAAAAGGCCTGGCAAGAAGAGCCTGGTAGAGCAACATTATTGATAGAATTATGCTGCTCAAACGGACAGGGGCTGACATCTCAACTCTTGTCATAGGGACTTTTCCCAACCCCTGTTTGTGGAAAATAAAAATAGATGTCAATTAAGCCAAATTAATTGGGGGCACGAGTAACTGTAGATGCAAGTTTGTGGGCTACCATATTTTCTAATCTACACATAAAGCAACACAGACTACAACTTACATATTTTAAAATAGCCACTCTATCATAGAAAACTGGAGCATATTAATTTTTAATATTCAAACAATCTTTTAGACCATGTATTCTTGTTTAGTTTGGGCAAGCAAGAAGTCCTAATAGAATATTCAAGATACTTTGAAATTTTGAGCAAATTGAAATAAGGGATTTTCTTGAGGTTGCACAAAAGATTTTGCCTCTCGTTTGAAATATTCATAACCTTGGCGAGTGAGACTGGGCAAAATATTTTCATCAAGGCCAAAGTATATGAACCATGTTTGAAACCACTTTGGAAAGATAGGATTACAAGATTGATGAAACAATATAAACCACGAATGAGTTATTGGTCTAATAAAGAAAACATTAAACCAAGCAGTCTTGTAATCGAGATAATTGAAACGTTCAAATTTACCATTGGGTAAATTCATCCGTTTTTTCTCAAGATTTTTGTCCCGAGTCTTCATAAGATCAAACCTTAAGAATTGAAATTTTTGAAAAATCTGGATCTTGAGAATCTTTTAGAGATCTTGAGAATCTTTTAGAGTGTAAGTAATAAGGGCTGATTTGGTTTTTGTTAGAATAGCCTCATAATACTCACGATAATTTTTTATGTTATTTGGTAGGTAATGGAAGTTAGGGGGAAAATATCCAAAAGATATCCTTCAAGAGAAGAAAATTTTTTGTTCCAAGAACTTTTCATTTCAAGAATTGGATATTGGACATTTTTGGTAAAGTATTTGAAAGTGTTTGAGGAGTTGATTTCCGGAAGTTTTCCAGTATCTGTTTGAACAGCTCTTTTGAAATTGGTAATGATATGATCCAGGAGTCGAGTTCGACGAAGGCGAGTGCGAGACGAGATCTGTTGATAATCGATGGAGGACTAATGACGCGATCAAGAACAAAGCAA
>NW_019248947.1:0-1357 GCF_002742605.1 Olea europaea var. sylvestris | reverse complement strand
GACAATTTAAATTTCAAATAGTTTTCCCATCCAATTGACACTTGACAACAATGCAAGTGTCAAACAACGTGTCAAAAATCAATTACAAAAAGCAACGTACAATCGGTAAGGACCTTGCTAAATGTACACTATGGTGTACACTTTGGTATAAACTTTGCCCACGTGACATTACCCTATTGGACAATTTAAATTTCAAGGAGTTTTCCCATCCAATTGACATTTGACAACAATGTCAGTGTCAAACAATGTGTCAAAAATCAGTGTATAAATAGCAAAGTTCAATTGGTAAGAACCTTCCGACATGTACACTTTAGTTTACTCTATGCCACGTGACATTACCATGCTGAACAGTTTAAATTTCAATCAGGTTTCCGATCCAATTTATACTTGACAACAATGCAAGTGTCAAAACAACGTGTTAAAAATTAGAGTACAAATAGCAAAGTTCAATTGGCAAGAACCTTGCTACATGTATATTGTTGTGTACACACTTTAATTTACACTTTGCCACGTGACATTACCTTGTTGGACAACATAAATTTCAAACAGTTTTCCCATCCGGTTGGCACTTGACGGCAATGCAAGTGTCAAACAACGTGTTAAAAATCTGTGTACGAATAGCAAAGTTCAATCGATGGGGACATTGCTACATGTAAACTATGGTGTACACTTCAGTTTACACTTTGCGTCGTGACGTTACCCTATTGGACAGTTTAAATTACAAACCATTTTCCCATCCAATTGACACTTGACAACAAAGTTAATGTCAAAAAACGTGTTAAAAATTAGTGTACAAATAGCAAAGCTCAATCGGTAAGAACATTCTGACAAGTACACTATGGTCTTCATTTTAGTTTACTCTTCGCTACGTGACATTACCATGTTGGACAGTTTAAATTTCAATCAGTTTTCCCATCCAATTGGCACTTTATGATAATGCAAGTGTCAAACAAAGTGTCAAAAATCAGTTTACAAATGGCAAAGTTCAATCAGTAAGAACCGTGCTACATATACGCTATAGTGTACAGTTTAGTTTACACTTTGCCACGTGACATTACCCTATTGGACAGTATAAATTTCAAACAGTTTTCATATCCCATTGATACTTGACAATGATGCAAGTGTCAAACAACATGTCAAAAATCAGTTTACAAATAGCAGCGTACAATCGGTAAGGACCTTGCTAAATGTACACTATGGTGTACACTTTGGTTTACACATTGCCACGTGACATTATCCTATTGGACAGTTTAAATTTCAAATATTTTTCCCATCCAATTGACACTTGAAAACAATGCAAGTGTCAAACAACGTGTCAAAATTCAGTGTACAAATGGCAAAGTATAATTGGCAAGAA
>NW_019248946.1:0-1357 GCF_002742605.1 Olea europaea var. sylvestris | reverse complement strand
CGGCACGATTTTTGTTTCCGATCAACCTGCCAAATTTCGGCCCATTCCGACGGCGTCGCGAAAAGTGACGAAATTGCCCTCGAAGCGATTTTTGTTTCCGATCAATTGTCAAATTTCGGCCCATTCCGGCAGGGTGGCGAAAATTGAATAAATTGCCCTCGACGCGATTTTTGTTTTCGATCAATTGTCAAATTTTAGCCCATTCCAACACCGTCGCGAAAAATGACAAAATTTTCCCCGGCACAATTTTTTTTTCCGATCAACCTGCCAAATTTCGGCCCATTCCGACGGCGTCGCGAAAAGTGACGAAATTGACCTCGACGCGATTTTTGTTTCCGATCAATTGTCAAATTTTAGCCCATTCCGACACCGTCGCGAAAGATGAATAAATTTTCCCCGGCACGATTTTCGTTTCCGATCAACCTGCCAAATTGCGGCCCATTCCGACGGCGTCGCGAAGAGTGACGAAATTGCCTCCGGCGCGATTTTTGTTTCCGATCAATCTGTCAAATTTTAGCCCATTCCGACAACGTCGCGAAAAATGACGAAATTGCCCCCGGCGAGATTTTTGTTTCCGATCAACCTGCCAAATTTCAGTACATTCCGACACCGTCGCAAAAAATGACGAAATTTTCCCCGGCACGATTTTTGTTTCCGATCAACCTGCCAAATTTCGGCCCATTCCGGCAGCGTGGCGAAAATTGAATAAATTGCCCTCGATGCGATTTTTGTTTCCGATCAATTGTCAAATTTTAGCCCATTCCAACACCGTCGCGAAAAATGACAAAATTTTCCCCGACACGATTTTGTTTACGATCAACCTGCCAAATTTCGGCCCATTCCGACGGCGTCGCGAAAAGTGACGAAATTGCCCTCGACGCGATTTTTGTTTCCGATCAATTGTCAAATTTTAGCCCATTCCGACACCGTCGCGAAAGATGAATAAATTTTCCCCGGCACGATTTTCGTTTCCGATCAACCTGCCAAATTGCGGCCCATTCCGACGGCGTCGCGAAGAGTGACGAAATTGCCTCCGGCGCGATTTTTGTTTCCGATCAATCTGCCAAATTTTAGCCCATTCCGACAACGTCGCGAAAAATGACGAAATTGCCCCCGGCGCGATTTTTGTTTCCGATCAACCTGCCAAATTTCGGTACATTCCGACACCGTCGCGAAAAATGACGAAATTTTCCCCGGCTCGATTTTTGTTTACGATCAACCTGCCAAATTTCGGCCCATTCCGACAGCGTGGCGAAAATTGAATAAATTGCCCGCGACGCGATTTTTGTTTCCGATCAATTGTCAAATTTTAGCCCATTCCAACACCGTCGCGAAAAATGACAAAATTTTCCCCGGC
>NW_019248945.1:59372-61407 GCF_002742605.1 Olea europaea var. sylvestris | reverse complement strand
AGGCACAGGGTGGTGGGTTAATGGGACATTTTGGGGTGAAAAAGACTTTAGATGTTGCACGAATATTTTTTTTTTTGGCTAAAGACTTTCATGACGTGGATAGATTGCATGCTAGATGCATTTCATGTAGACATGCCAAATCTAGAGTCGTACTACATGGGTTATACACTCCTTTGCTAGTAACTAGTGCGCCTTGGGTAAATACTTCCATGGATTTTGTTTTAGGCTTTCGTAGTTCAAGGAATGGAAGGGATTCAATTTTTGTGATTGTTGATAGGTTTTCTAAGATGGCTCATTTAATATCTTGCATAAAATTGATGATGCAACCCATATAGCTAACTTGTTCTTTAGAGAGAGTGTGCAGCACCATGGGGTCCCTCAAAGCATTGTGTCTGATCATGATGCTAAGTTCCTTGGCTATTTCTGGAAGGTATTGTGAAGTAAGTGTTCCCTAAATTGTTATTTTCGATTACTTAGCACCCCAGAGAGACGGACAAACTGAGGTAGTGAACAGAACTTTATCCAGTTTGTTGAGTATAGTTTACTCAAAAGAACTTAAAAAATTGGGCAGATTGTTTGCCATTCATTGAGTTTGCATATAATCGGAGTGTTCATTCTACTATTGATTTTTCACCATTTGAGATTTTTTATAGATATAATCTTCTAACCCCTTTGGATTTACTTCCTTTGTCAATTGATGAAAGGACTAGTTTGGATGGTCAAAGGAAGGCTGAGATGGTGAGAAAACTCCATGACAGTGTCTAGCAACACATTAAAGAAAAATGAGCAATATGCAACCAAAACCAACAAGGGTGAGTCATCTTTGAACTGGGTGATTGGATTTGGGTGCATATGAGAAAGGAAAGGTTTCTAGCCCGTCGATGGTCTAACCTACAACCTAGAGGGGACCGTCCTCTTTCAATCATTGAGATCCCAATAACAATGCATCAAGTTTGATGAGGATCATGGGACGAAGGCTATCAAGGATCTGTTGACTGTGGAAAAAGGACCAATGACGAGATCGCAAATGAAAAAGTTAAGGTATGGGATTACTTGTTCAAACTACATGGACTCAGTTGCAATGAGCAAACCAACAAGTTTCATGCCATGGAAGAGGAACCAAGATTAGTGCACTTAATTCAAGCTAAGTAAGAAAAAGTGATGCCTGGAATGTAGCCGAAAAGTGGCACGCAAGTAGGCAAAATAGGTCATGCACACACGGATGCAAAATTTCAACCCATAGCTAAATCAAGTGAATGGTGAGCATGCAAGGTTTGTGTGCGCTGTACAAAATTTGAAGGTGATTTAATTTATCCTTTTTCATTTAGAACTCAAATTGTTTGATATTATCTTGGTGTTTTATGCTTTAATTAGGGTTTTATGAGTTCCTTATATGTAGGGCTAATTCTTTTCATTATAAAACAACACATTATTGAGAGATTAAGTACAAAAGCAAGGTTGCTTTCTCTCGTTCGTCATTGAATTTAATTTCAAATTAAGGAGTCAAGTTCTTCCATAACTTCGGTTCCTTGTATCAATAAATTATTGGGTCAAGCTTCAAGCTTCAATATTATAGGCCTTTCTGCATTTTTCCATCTACTTCGTTGAGTTTTCATCTTTTTCATTTGAACCTCTATCGTTTTCTTGGGTCTTCATCATCGTTTGAGTCTTTTACATTAACACAAATACCATGAACATTCAAAAATTATTTTGTGCATTAAATTTAATCCACCAATAAAATTTATCCACCAAAAAAATAAAAGAGAATTCTGCAAAAAGAAAATTTCAAGCCAAAAGGAGGCTTACTCAATTTCAAGAAATACTTTCTTGAAAGTTCTTGATGCGCAATATCTTTCAAGAAATCAATTCAATATCTAAATCATCCATGGTATCAATTTTGTTGTGGAAGAGGTATAAATCAATTTCAATAAACAATTTCTTGAAATTCTTGGTTGTGTCTTCATTCAATTCTTCAATTCCTTCCTGTCTTGAGTCCTTTCCTTGAGTCAATGTCCTTCTTAAATTCCTTGTTCTT
>NW_019248945.1:37852-53539 GCF_002742605.1 Olea europaea var. sylvestris | reverse complement strand
GGTTGTGTAATGTGGCGTTGACATGGTGTTTCATTTAACATTTGGAAGAAGATAACAACAAGCTCAGATTTTCGTCTTCCATGATGGCATTAACTGAGAAGGCTGTCAGCTGATGTCTAATGGAGGATAACGGATTAAAGTTCAATGGGTGATGGGACAATTTTAAAAGTTCGATGAATAAATCATGACATGGAGTATAGTATCGTCGATAATGAAACACTTAACTCAATTCTAAAGCCTATACTATTCATTATGGCCAAGGCCCAATTCTATAAATACTATTTTCCCAAATTCTCGAGGTACTTTTAAGATTAACCAAGTCAAATACCACTGTACCACATTAACCAATTCATTTTTTACATTCACCATAATGGCCCTTTGAAATTTAAATGACATTTTTGCCCTTTTTATGTTTTGTAATTACAAAAATATATGATTGTTAAAAGGACAACAGTACCTTTTGGTAAATAACAAATAAATTACAAACACTCCTATGTAAATTTCAAAATCAAATCAGTTTCCTTATCACTTTCTGCAGCTCAGATAAAAAGAAAGTTCAATTTTCATTTGCTTCAACATTGGGATCTCACAAAATTATCAAAAACTCAACAAGAAAATATTATTCACTACCATCACTCGAAATTGGCAAGTATATTTTACGTATTTTTAATTTTATTATAGCTAAATCAGTATATTGTTTGAATCTCTAAATCTTTTTTTGACATAGACAGATAAGTTTTTACAGGCTTAAATGGATCTATAATTTTTTAGCAAGAACGATAAAAAAAACTCATCTGACAAATCAAAAAATGAAATCGACACTGGCTGTTTTCAATTTTTTACTTCTTTTTCCATGTATTAACAATTTATTTAATAAATCGTCATTTGCTAATGTAGATATGGCATCAGTTGCAATCCCAATATATTTCTTTGGTGAATTTGAAATGAAGAAAAATGATCGATGGGTGTGAAAATGGACGAGTGAAAGACGCGGTCTTACTGCAATTCTGATAACATCAAGTACATCGTATGTGAAAATGTACAATGAGTTACAGAACTCGCTCAATGTCAATCCCTCTCAATTCGACATGGAATTGGGATTTCTATTTGGCAAGAAAATTTCACCTATAACGGTTATTTCTGAAGCTGAAATGCAGTTTTAATTGAATTAAATCAGAAACGTTCGATTCCTATTTGTATAACTTTGGTGGAGATGAACGTCCCCGAGGGTGAGCATGAAGATTTCGATGGAGGGGATCGTAATGTGAATGATTTTGGGATATGGTGGAGATAGCTAATGAGGACAATGTGGTTATTCCCAATACAGTTGTTCTCGATATAGCGAATGATTTCACTGTTACGCACAGAATTCTCTCGACAGTTGAAGACAACGAGAATGAAAATATATTCATAAATGAGAATTTGAATGCTCTATCCCTCCGGAGATGTGAGTCGGGTGAGAGCTCACAGGCTGGATCGCGTACACGGTTCACTAATTGTTCGCGGTTAGTTCCCGATGACGAAAATTTAAATGTCGAGCAAATATTCAAAACAAAAAAATGATTTGCAGGAAGCTGTGCACCGGATTGCTTTGAGACTAAGCTTTGAGTTTAAAGTTAAGAAATCTAACAAGTCGACATACACAATCATCTCCATTGACGAAAGATGTCACTGGCGTTTGCGAGCGACGAAAATGGACACAAATGAGTTCTTCGTAATTCGTAAGTATACACGGGAACATACTTGGGAAGTGGGTATTCGTCAAAATGACCACAGGCAAGTTCGAGCATGGTTCATTGGTCGAGAAATAATGTACAAGTTTCAGGATCCACGAACGATGTACAGACTTTCGAACATCAATAATAATGTCCGTCAAGAGTATGAGATGTTCATGAGCTATTAGAAGGCTTGGAGAGCCAAAAAAATGCGCATTGAAGGACTTAATGGGTTCAGACGAGGAGAGTTATGTGCGTTGAAGGACTTAATGGGTTCGGCCGAGGAGAGTTATGTTAACTTGACTAGGTATTTTATTATTCAGTTGACTTTTTAATATTTATTTTAATTGTTAATTATATATTTCGATTGGTTTTTTTTTTTGTTTATTTAATATTTGATTATTTATTCTGATTATTGTTTATTTATATTTGCTAGGTATTGCTTTAATATGGGAAAAATTAATATTGGATCGATCTTTTTTATTGAGAGGAATGACGAGAATTGTTTTAAATATTTCTTCATAGCCCTTGGACAATGCATTCGAGGACTTCGAAACGCAATGTAACCCCTAATACTAGTCGACGATACAACCCTTAAGACTAAATATGAGGGCAAGTTGATGATTACAATATGTCAAGATGTCAACATCCAAATTTACCCCTCTTGCATTCGGCATAGTCAATGGAGAAAATGACTGAGCGATGCATTAGTTCTTCACGAAGTTGAAGGAAGTAATTAGGGACATCGAGAACTTTGCATTCTAACCAACCAAGGATAGTAAATAATAATGGTATCGTCGAAGTCTTCTCCGAAGCACATCATGATTATTGTATGTATCATATACAGGGAAATCGTTGCGTTATTTAGGAGAGCTGCAAAGGCTTACAATTTTGAAGAGTTTGAGAACTTCATCGTCGAAATAGACAATAAATCACATGCTACATGGTAATAGGCATGGGGATCAAATATTGGGTAAGATCACATTTTTCAGAACGTCGATACAACATGATAACGCCGAACAATGCAGAGTTGCAATAGTGGTTTAATGATCGGCGTGAGGAATCACAGAGTTACACAAGTGTGCTCACTCTGGCTCGTGAAAATAAACTCTTCAAGACTCTAGATGTGGCAAGAAAGGTATGCGTAGAACCACTAGATCAGTTTCGCTTCTTCGTAAGATGTGCACGTAATTTCGGATACATTGTGGAGTTAAATGGTAGCACGTGCATGTGTAGACAATTTCAGTTGGAAAGCTTTCCATGTGCACATGCAGTGGCAGTGGCTATGCATAGATGATTCTCACCACACCTTGTGCAGTGTTTATTATATGACTGATTATTGAAAAACATCGTATATCAAAACAATATTCCCTGTATCAAATGAAGCCGAGTGGAAAGTTTCCAACCGCATTCTGTCACTGAATAATTTGTTACTACCAAAAGTTGGACCACGTACCCCTGGACGTAGACATACGTCTAGTCTATTGAAAAATTACCCCGATCTCATAAGTGTGGTAGGTGCGGCGCAACAGAGCATACTCGACAATTTTGTACAAGCCAAATTTCGTTGCATAACGATGCAACAGATGTGTAATACAATTTAATTTATGTAATATCTATTTTTAGATGGTTATGAATAATAATTGTATAATTAATATTCACCATGTATGAAACTAATTGTTTCTAATTTATTTAATCAATTATTATTTATTTAAATAAATAATATTCATAGATTATTAATATCGTAGATAAAGCATTTAAATATAAAAAAATAATATACAATTACATTCATTCACAGGATACAAATCAAAATTCACAGTGTTTACAAATATTTTGTAATTAAAAAAATTATTTACAACATTTACGGATCACAACTAAAGTCGTACAAATCTCATTCTAACTTATTTCTCCAAATTTGCATATAGGATTGGTTGATTCCATCAACCTTATATCTTATACTAGAAAACTCAATATACTTTATTGCAAACATACCGCAATCGCCCCTGCAATTGAACAATAATGAGTTAGATCTTTACCGTACATAAAAAAATTAAGTATTAAATTTAAAAAAAATGTAGAACCACTTACGATATTGTCTATCTCATCGTGGTCGTATCCCATATGATGGCTACTCTGTCATTTAAAGTCAAGTCCGCCCGTCGAGCAATCATAGGGACTAAAACAGCAATGGATTCCAGATTTTGCTCGAGCTGACCCTGTGTCAGACATGAATGATCGGGATCGTACACATATATAATAAACTCAGCAAACACAATCTCTAAAACTATGCAGTGCTGATTCAAGATCACTGGTATGTACATATGCGTACAACCCTCCCATGACTTCCCTCCGACACATGGTCACATCCCTATGGTCCACTCGAGCATATAATCGGGCACCACATACTTCGTACCGGTACGTTGCAGTGACTGGTACTCAATGTCAATACTTCGGCTGAACTCCAAATTCAGTATGACTTGGCCAGGACTGTCAAATGACCTCGAATAGCTTTGAACTCGATCACGCAACAAGTCCATGGTTAGGTCGATGTGTTGCATTAAGAAATACCAATACAAAAGGAGTTATTTCACTGCATAAACAAAAAAATTATATACACATAAAAAATAATAATATGACTACTTCACTTACCTCGTTTGAAGTGATGATGTCGTGGAACCACTTATAAGCATTGGAGATTGTCGTTTGGCCGAACGTGCGGCTGGTCCTGACAAAAGAAACATAAAAATGTTAAACAAGCGTATACGAGTAACGCATCGTACTTTACTAATATCATAAATAATTTCCGAGGTAAAATTCTTCTCTACTCCATTTGGAACACTTTTCATTTGGCATGGTCCACCTCTCGAAAAAAGTTGGGGATCGTCCCATCGACGAACCTCCTTCTTTTCGTCTCGACCGTGAAGGTTGAAACAACATACTGCGACAGCAATCTTGGCCTCTTGCCGATCGTCTGCTCCGTTACGTCTACAACACGCTTCTTACCCTCGAAGATCGTCATCTCCTCCTCCACGGCCGGCTCTCCCGTCCCCATTGAGCCCATTGCCTCTATCACCCTTTCCTCCTCTCCGACAGGCTCTCCCATCCCCATCGACCCCACCACCTCCGTCATCTCCTCCTCCCCAGCCAGCTCTCCCGTCCCCATCGAGCCCATCGCCTCCGTCATCCTTTCCTCCTCCTCATCCGGCTCTCCCGCCCATCGAGCCCATTGCCTTCGGAGCGCTACGACCTCATCCTAGAGGGATACGACGTGGTCACGTATCAGTGTAACATCGTAGGATAAGTCGTCGACCCTCTCCATCAACCGTCGCTCTAGATCGTCGACCCTCCCCATCAACCGTTGCTCCACATCGGCTTTGAATCCAGTCAGGCGGGTATACAATCATCGATCTCGGTGGGAGAGAAAGTGATTCCCTCGACGGAGGTACATCCTTTCCTCCTCCTCATCCGGCTCTCCCGCCCATCGAGCCCATTGCCTTCGGAGCGCTACGACCTCATCCTAGAGGGATACAACGTGGTCACGTATCAGTGTAACATCGTAGGATAAGTCGTCGACCCTCTCCATCAACCGTCGCTCTAGATCGTCGACCCTCCCCATCAACCGTCGCTCCACATCGGCTTTGAATCCAGTCAGGCGGGTATACAATCATCGATCTCGGATGGAGAGAAAGTGATTCCCTCGACGGAGGTGATCGTCGATCAACTGGACCGTGCTCCTACACAAATAATATTAAAATTATTAACTTAATTAATAATTGCTAACTCATAAAAAATGTTAAACAATAAATTATATAAATTCACACACCTCATGCACCAGCCCTCGACCCTCCTCCTCCATCAATGACGTCAACTCAATTATGACCTCAACCTGACATTATGTTTTCAACTCAGTTAACGATTGCGTAATGATATTTTAAACTAACTCACAATATAAACTACAAAGTGCATAATACTCACACGAGTAATATTAAAATTATTAACTTAATTAATAATTGCTAACTCATAAAAAATGTTAAACAATAAATTATATAAATTCACACACCTCATGCACCAGCCCTCGACCCTCCTCCTCCATCAATGACGTCAACTCAATTATGACCTCAACCTGACATTATGTTTTCAACTCAGTTAACGATTGCGTAATGATATTTTAAACTAGCTCACAATATAAACTACAAAGTGCATAATACTCACACGAGGTCGTCGAGGAGAGCCGATAACTGTTTCGCAGACAGACACCCATCCGCTCGAGATGCTCGCCAATGATGTAGCTGAGGGTATCGTGTCTCCAAAATACGTAGTAACGAAACATTAATCGAACCAAAGTACTATAGATTCATCTAATTAAATGTAAATTATCAATTTAAAATTCTTAATTACATTACATATATTAAAAATCTAAAGAAAATCAAATTAAAAAAATTAAATAAAGGATATAAATATTATTCAATTAAAAATGAAAAAAATTGAAGAATTCTTTAATTTTGGTAAAAATAAAATAAAATATTGTGCTAATTTGGTTAAAAGGAATATTTAATTTTGGTAATTATCAATTAAAATTATATATAAACTTTATAGAATGAAATTATAAATATTAGACAAAGAATACATTAATATTATTCAATTAAAATTGAAAAAAAAAATTGAAGATTTATTTAATTTTGGTAATTTAATAAAACGAATATTTAACTTTGGTAAAAAAATTAAAAGGAAAAATTATTTTACTAATTTGGTTAAAAGGAACATTTAATTTTGGTAATTATCAATTTAAAATTCTTAATTAGATTATATATAAAAAAATCTAAAGAAAATTAAATTATAAAAATTAGATAAAGAATATAAATATTATTCAATTAAAATTGCAAAAATTGAAGATCTCTTTAATTTTGTAATGACCAACAATCTATCAACTCAAGCATATCTTGATCTAATTAAATCGCATAAACGTAAAAAAAATTCAATTAATCATAAACAACGAAAAACTACAAATTCCTCACAAAAACTAACCAAAATAGTTTCGGACGATGGTAGATCGGTGGTGTCTGATCGTCGATTAGAATCACTGTGGCGTCGAGAAAATTAAATTATAAAAATTAGATAAAGAATATAAATATTATTCAATTAAAATTGCAAAAATTGAAGATTTCTTTAATTTTGTAATGACCAACAATCTATCAACTCAAGCATATCTTGATCTAATTAAATCTCATAAACGTAAAAAAAATTCAATTAATCATAAACAACGAAAAACTACAAATTCCTCACAAAAACTAACCAAAATAGTTTCGGACGATGGTAGATCGGTGGTGTCTGATCGTCGATTAGAATCACTGTGGCGTCTGTTGGTTTTGGTTGGTGGTAGATCATACTGTTTTTCCTTGCAATTGTGACATCGATTTTTTTGAGTCGATCGGTTAGAGAGGATTTCAAAATAATTTGTTTGCTTCAAGGGTAAAATCGACTTTTTATGTGTAAAGTTATGTTTTAACTTTTCTTTTTTTATTGATTTAATCCGTGGCCAATATTAAAATATGCTACACAACCATTTCCCACTATTTCCTCCCAAATTCCCTTGGTACTTGTTAGAAGATGGCTTCTCTCGACAGCGACGTGACTATGGTTCCGGCCGGTGAGGGCTCCTCCGGCGCCGGGCCATCCTCCATCAATTCGACACCTGGGACGCCGTTATCCAGTAAGAAATCCAAGCGATTTGAGATCAAGAAGTGGAACGCTGTTTCTCTTTGGGCTTGGGGTATGAGCTCTTATGCTAACTTCGAGCTCGCACATGATTATTTATTTTTTATTATTCTAATGTATTTATGCGTGTAAATCTATATATGAATTGTGTTGGTATGATTTATGTATCCTGATTTTAGGACTTCGAAAAACCCTAACGCAAAAATATTATCTCGCAATACAGATATTGTGGTGGATAACTGTGCGATTTGCAGGAACCATATTATGGATCTCTGTGAGTTTTGATCTTCGTTTTCCTTTTCTTGATCTCTATTTTTTGGGGATAATTTAAATTTTTTTATGTAATAACTCTGATGTTGTAAATAGGCATAGAATGTCAGGCTAATCAAGCTAGTGCCACAAGCGAGGAGTGTACTGTTGCTTGGGGTATGTGGCTTCTCCAAAACCCTATAGTTTAGAAATATCCTCCTGTGGATCTTATTACATTAACCTGTTGTCTTATGCCTATTGGTTTTTACTATGATTGGATTTGATGGTATTCAAATTAAGTATAGCATCCTAGTCTCTACAAGGACAGTTTAGTTTATCTATGTGCCTGTTCGACATTGATTATGAGAATTGATTTTTTGACTGTTAGGGAGAAAAGTGGAGGCCACATGTGAGTGGTGTAGAAGTCAAATATGACGGTTGAAATAGTGAAATAACGGTTAAAAAATCAATTTTTTGGGGGTGAAAAAGCACTACCAAACGGGGGCTATATATGGAGGTTATGATATAACATGCGGTGTCTTCTTTGCTATTTTGAGAACGTCAAAAGTCTTGTGGAAAATTAATTTCTATAGTTAATATTTGAATAATTGTTTCTTCTTCACATTTTGTTACATAACTTTCTAATGGGGAGGTTGTCGTGTATCTTTAAGACTGATTCTTGGATTTTAGTTGGTCTTTTAGTTTAAACTACATTTTTTTAATGCTATGGTGATACATATTCCATATGATCCTTGTGATGGAAATTGAAATGATCTCCACTAGGAATTTTGGGTTAAACTCAGTCAACTAAGTTGATTATTGCTTGTTAGTTTGCGAGGCCATTTTTGTTATTTTATTATTCAAAATAACAAAAAAGTGATTGCCTCATCTAGAGTGAAGAAAAAAATGGTGATGAGTGAGAAAAAAATGCTACAAGATGATTTCACACCTGACAATAAATAATTTTTTTATCAGTTTTGTGCTCTGTTTCAATTGTTAGCAACTCTATATAGAGATGCTTGTCAGGGTTTGGTTTTTCTTTACATGAATTTTTATAACGGATCCCTAATTTAAGTAAGAGTCCCTTAGTATTTATTCTTTATATGAACCAAAGTGATGCTTACTTAATGCCCTTGTGCATGTCTTACTGGAAGTGCCTATCTAACACATTTTCCTTCCTTTCATGATTATTTTAGATCGATTTGTATATTAGTGTATTTGTTTATTTTCCTTATTCGTGAGGTGGTTTGTTGGGAGATTTCTTCTTCTAAAGTCATACAATGTGTCTTTTAGTGCTCTTTAGGTAACCATTATATTACAAAGCACGTGTTCACCCAAATCAAGTAAACAAATGTATATGGATTATATTCTAGTTTTAGTGGTGTAAGAACATAACAATTTGACAACTAACAATTGAAAATGAAAAGAAGCAAGAAAGAGAAAAGGATCCAAGAAGAGAAGAATTTAGGATGAGAAAATCAATTTATATCATATATTCAAGGGTACTTGTTACAATGAATTAGTCTTCTTAAGCACATAAGTTAAAATCTAAAGAAGTTTTAATAAACTAGAGCTTTGTCGAAATATTAAAACTAATCTTATCTAAACAAACATAACTTGAATTAAACTCTAATTTAAAATTCTATCTAAACTCTTATGTATATATTCATCATTTCTCCCTAGCTAACTTAACTCGATTTCGGTGAGATAGACTGTAGCTTCATACTCTAAGAATGTCGATCTTTTGTCATGATCAAGTGTTGATAGCGAGCTCGACAACAACGTATAATGAACTAACAGAACCAATAATATGACACTAACTGTTTATGTAAATTATTCCTAAGAATGTGGTAGACCAAGAGGACAATCTCTCCTAATTGAGTAGCGACGTGGAATTCCAAAAAGCCAAAATTTATGTAACTAATCTACTAAAAGTTCAATTGGCTAGCATAATTAGGAGCACAAGAGTGAGTACTGCAAATTACCCGCAAATTTAAATGGTTGCAACATCAAAGGCTTTAAAGGGTCCTAATAAAGAAATAATTTTGTTATATTGAAAATATAACTTTAGTTTAGTTAGATATATTGCTTATATGTGAATGGTCCAAAAAAATTTCTTGACGTGTTTAGGGTATCAAATAAAAGAACATGCAATAAATCATAATAATATTTAAAGCCTTTGTGCATATATTGCTCATAAAAAACAAGGTCATAGGTTTCTTCATTGAAAATAATGTCTTTTCTTCTCGACATGACAATTAGGAACATTTACAACAAAGTGAGGAGTGAAAATAGTATGACGATAACTAGTCAACGTATGCAAGCAAATAATTGCCTTGGAAAAGATGTGGTAACCTAGGAAGTGTCATGCAGTTGAGGTAACGTCACAATAAAGTCATTGTTAAAGTTAGGCAAAGGAGTAGGTAAGAACAATTTCGACACGAAGTGAGGACATGAAATATTTGGTGTAGGTGACAATGACTGTAATTTCCTACCTATATTAGTGTTAAGCTAAGAAGCACTGACAACTGTTTGTGTTGAACAAGTTAGTACGATTTTTCAAAAATGTTTTGACACGATAAGTCCTCAATACGCTTATTAAGATATAATTTTTCTATAATAAAAAATGGTAAAATGTTTGATCCACATATAGTAGCATTAGATTGTTCTATAGTAGTTGGCTAATATTCTGTTACAGAACAGATGGCAGTCCACATGATTGTGACTTAAGGACCATTTCAATTGAAAATCCCTTTTTTGTCTTGGTTAATTGAAATTACAAATATACACTATCGCTAGTAGATTTTTGTTAAAACGGTTAAATTGGGGGAAAAAAACTATCAAATAGATTGTAGGAAAAGTCAATTAAATAATTGCAATCCTTGACTATGTTTCAGATCATTAAATGTTTTGGGGCCCACAACATTTGAATTGGAAATAGATTTTTTTTTTGGAAATAATGAGATCTGAACACCCATTTTCATTCAAGAACCATAAAATAGGGTTAACTATCTTCGTTTTTCTTTCTTAGCATCGATCTTGTTTACTATCTTCAAAGGCCTTAGTCTTCCTTAACCGTCGATTGAAATCGCAGCCTTAACAGTTCTTCCTCAATCCTTTGACTAAAATAGTAGCATCAACACTTTCTCAAATTGACTAATGAAGTTACTTGAGCAGTTCTTTTTCTACAAAACTTCAGTTTACAGTAGTCTTCTTCATTTCTTCGTCATCTTTGACATGCCTTCGGTTCTCTGTCTTGACTTGCCTATAGTCCTTCATCGTTTCCGATACATTGCAATGGACCTTAACATGTGTCTATGACGTGTCAGAGACATACGGGTGTTCAATACGCCCCGAACATTGATCACCAATGTTGACAGCATATCGGTGCTTCCCAAGTGTGAATCGGTTTTTATAAAGAGTTTGATTAAAAGATGAAAACATAATTTTTTTGTCTTGAACGTAGGCGTTCGATCTCATGGGCTTACGTCCTACAATCCTAGCATTTGTCAATTATCTATAATATATTAAAATATCACATTAAGGGAGAATTATTTTTTGGACGATTTTATTATCATTTATGAAATTTGTGTTATTAATTCTAAATAATTAACATTCGCATTAATCTAGATTCAATAAATTTTCACTTGATGAATCTTGAATTACATGAATTTAGAGTTATTATAGATGAATTTATTCATATTCATATATCTGAAAATTTTAAAGAGTTTCAATTTATGTATTAACAATTAATTTTATATATCAAATGTAATAGAAAAAAGATTACTCATTTATATTATTTCATCATTACAAAAAATTTGAATCAAAGAAATTGAGATTTTAGAGTATAATTTGAGTACAATTTTCTTATCTTAAATTTCTATATTAAATTTTATTTTCTTTAATTCGTTCGAAACTTATCAAATCCTCCAACAAATTGGTATCAAATATTACTTTTCCATAACTTATACAGTATTTTAAAATAATATGCAATGCACATTTAACTTTGATTAGTACCCACTAAAATTATACATGTTGCCCTTGCGATCGCAAGGCATGAACTTTGTCCTCTTTCCCATTTTGGTTCTTGATTTCTTTTTCTTGTCGGTTTGAAATCTCTTTTGTACTTCTTTTGAGTTTCTCAACTTCTAAGTTAATCGAAATTGGTCAATGTCATCTCAATCATCATCATTTGTTTCGAATCAAATAGCAACTAAAAACCAGCAAAAAATGTGCGATTTTGTGTGTGTTTTTAATGTGTTTTTTTATTTTTCAGTATGAGTCCAAGCAATTAAATGATAAATTAAGGTTCCGGTATAACAAAATATACGTAACATGGACCAAGAGCAGGTTGCTACAAGTTCTTAGGCGAAATTAGGTTTTTCGAAACTCAATTTTGAAATTTATTAGTGAAGCATAATCTTTATCCGTTCTTTGAAGATGACGTCTGCTCAATTTTGTTGCACAAGAGCGGTCTAAAAATTATTACCCAAAGCTTCAATCCCAATCTTGATTTGTTACCTTAATTATATGTAAAATAATTATCAAAAGATAAGAATTACTCTTTACTTGAAATTCTGCAATAATTATGATAACAACCTTATCATAAAAAATATGTATCATCACAAAAGATTAATCATATAATAAAAGATAATAATAAGAGGTCAATGTGACAACCTTAACGGTTCGGGTGTCACTAAACTAAAACTAATTAAAGAAATATTCAACATAATCATATAAAATATTTAAGCACTTACCAAAATTCAAATAATGTAATGAATTTAATAAATTAACTTGAAATGAGAAATATCTTAAAATATTTAAAATCTAATAAAATAATAGTTTGACAACGTAATAATTTTATTATTGAAACTTTTGCCACTATAAGCTATCTTCGTGCTGACTGCGTCGAATCGTCAATTAACTAAAAGTAGAGATATAATGGGGTGAAAATGATTCTCAATAAGCGTGCATGGATAATGAATTCATATATGTATTTTTACGAAAAATGCATAACTTGCATAGGGAGACACGAAAATTAGACCAAACTTATATGGTGCTAAATTCTGGTGCGTAGCGCTACTAAACTCCGGTCTATTCTTAATACAATATACGTAACATGGACCAAACATAACATAGTCGTAGAAATATTATATACATAAACATTAGCCACCATTAACATAAAGCACAACTTAATTTTTTTACTGGACAACTCAAAATGATAAAATGAGTTATTGCTGAAAAGAGATCCTTGAGCCGTGTGGGGGGTTGATTATTCTTGTATGATTGTTTAAGTGTACGACTATGTTTAATATCAAAATGACAAGAGAGAGAGGAAGTGGAGAGGCAAAGTTATAGAGGTAGAGAGGGAGAGTGTAAATGGTTGTTGAGGGGTAGTTTAGTGTTGGGTTTGTCTTTTTTCTTTTATTGAGAAAATTCTCGACCATGTGTAAAAAAGTGAAAGGAAAGGACTAGATGTTAGCAACCTTCAGTGCTTACGATGTAGTCATAAAAATGGTAAAATCAATAGCTTTAATCATGTGGCCAAATGAATTCATTTAGCTTAAAACTTGGTGTAAATAATGCATGTAGTCAAATCAATTTTCTTTATTTACGTGGTCAAATTAATTACATTGGCTTGAAATATGGTGTGAATAATGCATGTGGTAAATAAATCATTTGTAATCAAGACCAATTGGCATATTTACATATGTTTTATGCATGATTTCATCTAATTTCCAAAATAACATTCTACTTGGACCCTCAAACTATTGGTTAATAACTAATAAGGTCATTAGATTCGACCAATAATCAACAAGGTCATTAAACTTTAATAATAGTGCACCTAAATCCTAAATTTAAATTTAAGTAGCGGTAAAAATTTGGGACGTTATAATTAATATGAGGAAAAGATAAATTTAATTTAACAAATTCAAATAATTTACTTTAAATAAATCTTAAAATTTTTAGGATGGAATAAAATTTATTGTACATGAGTTGTGTATTTATAACAAGAAATCAGATCCTGTTATATGAGGATAACTAATAAAATTTGTTGCCCAAATATTCTGGACGGATCTCCTTTACCTTCCATGTTAGTTAGGCCTGCCTGTTAAGACTTGTATCTTGTTTCACGTGTTTAACAATTTGTTTTCCAATAATTAAAAATCAGTAAGTATTTTAAGCAAGCCAATAAATACGACTCGCAAAAATATGACACATTCTTCTAACAATATCCCCCTTTGAGTTTGCTTAATTTCAAAAAATTATTTTAGAATTTTAATGGTATGCATGTGTGGTGACAATTATCTAACAATGCACAACTCTTTAGTTGGATTTCATCGTGCCCTCAAGTATCCTCACCCTCATATTTTTGTATTACTACTTCACCATCCCCACAAATCAATACCTATTACTCCCCATTTTTTGAAATCAACAAAATATGGTAGAACCGTATGACAAAGATGAAGTTTGCACTTCTTAAAACCTTTGCGTGCAATTCTTTTAGCAGCGATATTGAATCTTACTCTCGAGTTTTGGTTGCTGATCAGAAAATCTACGAAAAAGTCTACATACATGTCAATCACACAAAAATATGGAAATTTACTAAAAATTGAATCAATTACAATATTTTTGTACAAATTTCACAGTTAGCTTAAAATTATTAAGATAATCATGAAATTTCCATTTAAATGTTTGCTTACAATTAATTCAATTAACGTCTCAAATTAGGATGTGTGGTTGATAGGATCGTCTAGGCTAATCAATTATGAATCATGTCCTAACCAAAGTTGACACTCGTAGTGACAAGATTCAGAAGTGTATTTACCATTTGAGTTTGTCTCTGTAAACATAAAAATTTTTGCGTGCTAGACATAAGCATGTAGATAATTGTTTGCATTATAATTTTGAATGCTCATTGGGTTGACTTTTTTCAATTTTCTTGAATTCATGAAGTTGACTTTCACACAGCCATAGGGTAGTCCTTTTCTCATGACTCATGTTCTTTATCAAGGACAGCTTAATACACCCATGGTGGTAGCACTCTTCTCCAATGAACTTACCTATTAACACTCCATATTGTAGTGCAGAGAAATATAGATACGGACCATAGGTCCACACTTACGTACTTGTCACCATAAGATGACAACCTGGTTAGCAGATTGTTACAATTGAAGTAGTAACAATGTCCTAATAGGTATGCTTATTTGATAATTATTTGCCATAAGTTATAGTAGGCACACCACATTGATAGGAGAATCTAAATTCATCTCAACAATTACAAACAAATCACAAATTCACATCTTGTGTTATTTGTAAGAAAAGCCCCAATTATTTCATTTTTTCTTTTTTGCTTTTTATATAAATAAAAGCAACACACTTGCACACAAAGTGAACATACAAAATAAAGCAATAAAGGATATGTACATAAACTGGTTTATTGCATCATGCATATGTTCATGGCTTTCCGCAAATTTTCAAATCTAATGATATCTAAAGCCTTAGTGAGTAAATTAGTCAATTGTACTTCAGTATTTATGTTCCAAGATAATTACATTCTTCTTAACTAATTCCCCGATGAAGTGGTGTCTAATGTCAATGTGCTCAGTTCTAGAAGGCTGAATAGGATTCTTAGAGATTTTATAGCACTAGTATTGTGACGACCTGAATCCCTTAATGGTTCGAGTGTCACTAAACTAAACTAAACTAAACTAATTTAAAGAATATTCAACATAATCATATAAATTATTTAAGCACTTACCAAAATTCAAATAATGTAACGAATTTAATAAATTAACTTGGAACGAGAAATATCTTAAAACATTTAAAATCAAAACATTTAAAATTCAATGAAATAATAGTTTTGACAACTTAATAATTTTATTGTTGAAACTATTGTCACCATAAGCCATCTCCATGTCGATTGTTTTGAATCATCAATTTTTTGGAAGTAGAGACGTAATGGGTGAGAATAATTCTCAATAAGCATGCGTGGATAATGAATTCA